>NC_090412.1:25672316-25972316 GCF_036365525.1 Heterodontus francisci | reverse complement strand
CTTTGTCAAGCTTAAGATGGCGCCTTTACCTCTGTGAAAGTGAAGTTCACTGCGCTGTATCTCTGCATTTGGGTGAAAAACAATAAACAAAAGGTGCAGCAAAGGCTCTTAGCAAATTGTGGGTTGTCGAAAACAACTTTATTAGAAATAGGTTGTAGTTACACAGCAGAAAGTCAATCCCAGAAATGCTAAGAACTGACGGTGAGACCCTCCAGATGATTGTAGCCACCAGCTGAGGGCAGGAATAGGTGAGAAGGGTCAGAAAGAAGGATGACGCAAAGGTAAGGAAATAACAGAATGAAATGGTAAATTCAAGTATTGAGAATACTAAAGGTTGGACAGGTGTATGTCTGAGTGTGAATAATAGTCTAGAATCTAACTGAGAGGTTCTAAAAGCTGTTCAGGATTCAGTAACAGTAGCATTAAACTATCCCTCACATCTGTCCCTTTATCAGAAAGTTCCTTTAGTAGAAAAACAGAAAGTATTTCGATGTCGGAGTCTTTTCTCTCTTGAGGTTTACGTGTCTTCCGTGGGTCTGGTGGCTTGAGAGAAAGCGAGAGAGAGACAGCCAGGAGAGAGGCTTGCTTGTTCCAGCTTCAGTTGCAAACTGCCTTCTGTTCCTTTCTGTGTGGCACAGATCAACTCCAAGTTGGCCAGCAGGTCAGTCATGTGACTAATTGGCTTAACCACTCCTGCGTTTGTGGATTGTATCATCTTCGCGGTCCCGGGAATGTGCTTCCTTACATCTTCAATGTCTGGTGATCAAACACCATCTGGGTTAATTGGATCAGGGAGTAGTACTTTATCTCCAGAAGTACTGTCTCTTAGTATGCAAATGTCCTCCAGTCAAAGGTCTGGTGATCTCTTTAACAAGTAATTTCTTCACTCCAGCAACAGTTTAAAATCAATGTTCATATGACAAAATTAATATGCCTCATTCTTGGCAGGTGGGGGCCTGCATGACAGTGAATATATAGTATAAAAAGCAGGGGACCTAGTACTGAACCCTGCAGAACCCCACTGGAAACAGCTGTCCAGTCGCAAAAACACCCGTTGATAATTACCCTTTGTTTTCTGCCACTGAGCCAATTTTGTATCCAGCTTGCTACATTCCCCTGGATCCCATGGGCCTTTATTTTTTTTAACCATTTTGCCATGTGGAACCTTGTCAAAAGCCTTCCTAAAATCCATGTAGACCACATCAACTGCACCTTATCAATCCTCCTTGTTACCACCTCAAAAAATTCAAATCAGAGAGAGATACAGCACTGAAACAGGCCCTTTGAGTCTGTGCTGACCATCAACCACCCATTTATACTAATCCTACATTAATCCCATATTCCCTCTCACATCCCCACAATTCTCCTACCACCTACCTACACTAGGGGCACTTTACAATGGCCAATTTACCTATCAACGAGCAAGTCTTTGGGTGTGGGAGGAAACCGGAGCACCCGGCGGAAACCCACACGGTCACAGGGAGAACTTGCAAACTCCACACAGGCAGTACCCAGAATCGAACCCAGGTCCCGGGAGCTGTGAGGCTGCGGTGCTAACCACTGTGCCGCCCAAATCAAGTTAGTCACGAATGATCTTCCCTTAACAAATCCATGCTGACTATTCTTGATCAATCCATGCCTTTCTAAGTGACAGTTTGTCCTATTTCTCAGAATTGATTCCAATAATTGCCCATTACCGAAGTTAGACTGACTGTCCTGTGGTTATTCTGTCTATCCCTCACTCTCTTTATAAACAAAGGTACAATGGTAGCAGTTCTCCAATCCTCCAGCACGATGCCTGCATCCAGTGAGGATTGGAAAATAATGGTCAGACCTTCTGCTATTTCATCCCTGGTTTCTTTTAACAGCCTGGGGTACATTTCATCCGTCCCTGGTGATTTATCCACTTTCAAGGATGCTAATCTCATTAATACTTCCTCTCTGCCTATGTTTATCACATCCAGTACTTCACACTCCTCCTCCTTAACTACAATAAATGCATCATCCCCCTCTTTTGTGAAGACAGACTCAAAGTATTCATTAAGAACCATACCAACATCTTTCGACCTTTCTGGTCTTTTATGGGCCCTACTCTCCTTAGCCCTTTCCTATCCTGAGTGGTGTGAAACAGGGCTGTGTTCTCGCACCCACACTTTTTGGGATTTTCTTCTCCCTGCTGCTTTCACATGCGTTCAAATCCTCTGAAGAAGGAATTTTCCTCCACACAAGATCAGGGGGCAGGTTGTTCAACCTTGCCCGTTTAAGAGCGAAGTCCAAAGTACGGAAAGTCCTCATCAGAGAACTCCTCTTTGCTGACGATGCTGCTTTAACATCTCACACTGAAGAATGCCTGCAGAGTCTCATCGACAGGTTTGCGTCTGCCTGCAATGAATTTGGCCTAACCATCAGCCTCAAGAAAACGAACATCATGGGGCAGGATGTCAGAAATGCTCCATCCATCAATATTGGCGACCACGCTCTGGAAGTGGTTCAAGAGTTCACCTACCTAGGCTCAACTATCACCAGTAACCTGTCTCTAGATGCAGAAATCAACAAGCGCATGGGTAAGGCTTCCACTGCTATGTTCAGACTGGCCAAGAGAGTGTGGGAAAATGGCGCACTGACACGGAACACAAAAGTCCGAGTGTATCAGGCCTGTGTCCTCAGTACCTTGCTCTACGGCAGCGAGGCCTGGACAACGTATGCCAGCCAAGAGCGACGTCTCAATTCATTCCATCTTCGCTGCCTTCGGAGAATACTTGGCATCAGGTGGCAGGACTATATCTCCAACACAGAAGTCCTTGAAGCGGCCAACATCCCCAGCTTATACACACTACTGAGTCAGCGGCGCTTGAGATGGCTTGGCCATGTGAGCCGCATGGAAGATGGCAGGATCCCCAAAGACACATTGTACAGCGAGCTCGCCACTGGTATCAGACCCACCGGCCGTCCATGTCTCCGTTATAAAGACGTCTGCAAACGCGACATGAAATCGTGTGACATTGATCACAAGTCGTGGGAGTCAGTTGCCAGCATTCGCCAGAGCTGGCGGGCAGCCATAAAGACAGGGCTAAATTGTGGCGAGTCGAAGAGACTTAGTAGTTGGCAGGAAAAAAGACAGAGGCGCAAGGGGAGAGCCAACTGTGCAACAGCCCCAACAAACAAATTTCTCTGCAGCACCTGTGGAAGAGCCTGTCACTCCAGAATTGGCCTTTATAGCCACTCCAGGCGCTGCTTCACAAACCACTGACCACCTCCAGGCGCGTATCCATTGTCTCTCGAGATAAGGAGGCCCAAAAGAAGAAAGAAAGAAACTCTCCTTAGTTATGATCTTACTCTTAATGTATTGATGAAACATCTTTGGGTTCACCTTGATTTTGCTTGCCAATATTCATTCATGCCCTCTCTTTGCTTTCCTAATTTCCTTTGTGATTTCACCCCTGCACTTTCTATACTCCTCTCGGCTTTCTATAGTATTGAGTTCTCGGTTATCAAATAATTTTATTTAGGGAATGTAAATATCATAGCAAAGAGAGAATTAAGTGCTTAAGAAATAATTCTAACTCTCAGGTAAATGGAATTAAGTGACTGAGTTGATTGTACCTTCAGCAAGGAAGACACCCCATTCACCAGCCTTAAATCACGCGTATCGGGCTAAAGTGGCAACCCTACCTTTTTGCCGAGGTATGTAGTGATTACATTACTGGACTACTGGTGTCCCCCAAGGGTCTATCCTTGATCCTCTCCTATTTCCAGGCATACCTCAAAATGAGGTGTAAACCTGGTGAAGCTACAACCCAGGACAACTTGCGTGCCAAACAGCATAAATAACATGTGATAGACAGAGCTAAGCGATCCCATAACCAACGGATCAGATCTAAGCTCTGCAGTCCTGCCACATCCATTCGTGAATGGTGGTGGACAATTAAACAACTAACTGAAGTAGGAGGCTCCACAAATAAGCCCATCCTCAATGATGGGGGAGCCCAGCACATAAGAGCAAAAGATAAGGCTGAAGCATTTGCAACAATCTGCAGCCAGAAGTGCCGAGTGGATGATCCATCTTGGTCTCCTCCTGAAGTCCCCAGCATCACAGATGCCAGTCTTCAGCCAATTCGATTCACTCCGCGTGATATCAAGAAACAACTGAAGGCACTGGATACTGCAAAAGCTATGGGCCCTGACAATATTCCGGCAATAGTACTGAAGACCTGTGCTCCAGAACTTGCTGCGTCCCTAGCCAAGCTGTTCCAGTATAGCTACAACACTGGCATCTACCCAGCAATGTGGAAAATTGCCCAGGTATGTCCTGCACACATAAAGCAGGACAAACCCAACCCGGCCAATTATCACCCCATCAGTCTACTCCCAATCATCAGCAAAATGATGGAAGGTGTCATCAACAGTGATATCAAGTGGCACTTGCTTAGCAATAGCCTGCTCAGTGGCGTTCGGTTTGGGTTCCGCCATGGCCACTCAGCTCCTGACCTCATTACAGCCTTGGTTCAAACATGGACAAAAGAGCTGAACTCAAGAGGTGAGGTGAGAGTGACTGCCCTTGACATCAAGGCAGCATTTGATCAAGTAAGGCATCAAGGAGCCCTAGCAAAACTGGAGTCAATGGGAATCGGGGGGAAACACTCCGCTGGTTGGAGTCATACCTAGCGCAAAGGAGGATGGTTGTGGTTTTTGGAGTTCAATCATCTCAGCTCCAGGATATCACTGCAGGAGTTCCTCAGGGTAGTGTGCTATGTCCACCCATCTTCAGCTGCTTCATCAATGACCTTCCTTCAATCGTAAGGTCAGAAGTGGGGATGTTCGCTGATGATTGCACAATGTTCAGCATCATTCACGACTCCTCAGATACTGAAGCAGCCCATGTCGATATGCAGCAAGACCTAGACAATATCCAGGCTTGGGCTGATAAGTAACATTCGTGCCACACAAGTGCCAGGCAATGACCATCACCCACAAGAGAGAATGTAACCATCTCCCTTTGACATTCAATGACATTACGATCGCTGAATCCCCCGCTATCAACATCCTGGGGGGGTTACCATTGACCAGAAACTGAACTGGAGTAATCATATAAATACTGTGGGTACAAGAGAAGGTCAGAGGCTAGGAATCCTGCGGCGAGTAATTCACCTCCTGACTCCCCAAAGCCTGTCCACTATCTACAAGGCACAAGTCAGGAGTGTGATGGAATACTCTCCACTTGCCTGGATAGGTGCAGCTCCAACAGCACTCAAGAAGCTCGACACCATCCAGAACAAAGCAGCCCGCTTGATTGGTACCCCATCCACAAACATTCACCGCCACCACAACCGTCGCACAGTGGCAGCTGTGTGTACCATCTATAGATGTACTGCAGCAACGCACCAAGGCTCCTTAGATCGCACCTTCCAAACCTGCAACCTCTACCAACTAGAAGGACAAGGGCAGCAGATGCATGGGAACACCACCACCTGCAAGTTCCCCTCCAAGTCACACACCATCCTGACTTGGAACTATATTGCCGTTCCTTCACTGTCGCTGGATCAAAATCCTGAAACTCCCTTCCTATCGGCACTGTTGGTGTACCTACCCCACATGGACTGCAGCAGTTCAAAAAGGCAGCTCACCACCACCTTCTCAAGCGTAATTAGGGATGGGCGATAAATGCTGGCCTAGCCAGCGACGCCTATGAATGAATAAAAAAAAAATCCCTTGCTCCTACTATTTAGTTTAAAGCCCACTCCACTGCCCTAGTTATATGACCCGCCAGAACATCGGTCCCAGTGAGTTCAGGTGAAGGCCATCCCAACGGTACAGTTCCCTCTTTCCCCAGTATTGCTGCCAATGTCCCATGAATCGAAATGCATTTCTCCCACACCAATCTTTGAGCCACGCATTCAACCCTCTAATTTTATTTACCCTACTCCAGTTTGCTTGTGGCGCAGGTAATAATCCAGAGATCATTACCTTTGAGGTTCTGCTTTTTAAATTTATCCCCTAGTTGTTCGTACTCTCTATGAAGAACTTATTTCCTAGTCCTATCTATGTCATTGGTACTCACGTGGACCACAACAACTGGATCCTCCCCCTCCCACGGCAAGTTCCTCTCCAGCCTTGAGCAGATGTCCCGAACCCTGACACTGGGCAGGCAACACAGCCTTCTGGACTCTCAGTCTTAGTTGCAGAGAACTATGTTTATCCCCCGACTATATTGTTCCCTACTACCACTACATTCCTATTTATTCCCCCCACTTGAATGGCTTCCTGTACCTCGGTGCCATGGTCAGTTTGCTCAACCACCCTGCAGTCCTCACTTTCATCCATACAAGCAGAAAGAACCTCAAATCTGTTGGACAATTGCAGGGACTGAGGTTCCTCCACTTCTGCCTCACTCACAGTAACACCCTCTTGTTTCTGACCACTGACCAAATCAGAAGACGCTATCCTAAGGGGTGTGACTGCCTTCTGGAACAAAGTGTCCAGGTAACTTTCCCCCTCCCTAAGGTATCGCAGTGTCTGTAGCTCAGCCTCCAGCTGATTGACTCTGAGCCGAAGCTCCTCAAGCTGCAGATACTTGCTGTTGAGCTGTTTGCCGTGGATCACACTGGCATGCACCAGCTCCCACATACTGCAGCCACAACATATCACCTGCCCTGCCATCTTTATTGTGTGTTAATTAATTTATTTTTCTTAATTAATTTATAATTAATAATTCCCACTTCTACTGAGCACCACTAGTAGTAAGCTTTATTACAGCTGGTAAACCTTACTGCAATTAATAAAACCTTACTAATAAATTACTGAGTCTCAGAAGATTCTTATGTTTATTATTCCAATTAATGGAACTAACCACAATTAAAATTCCTTAGCTAGATAAGAGAAAAAGAGAAAATGTCCACCAACCAATCACTTACCTTCTAAGCTGGAACGACACATCAATTACTCTTTCCCCCTCTGCACTGAATTCCCACATGATCCAAATTCCCACCTTCACACTCTGACTAGGTCTCACTCCAGCGAAGTCTTCACTCCATGCGTCCCTCACTCCAAACAGTGTGAAAGAAAGTGCTGGTTAGCACTGGGTAAGGAAGAGGGAAGCAACATCTACCGACCAGGTATCTCAGAAATCAGTAACTCCAGATAGTTCATGCAAACTGTGAAAGATCAACAATTCGGATTTACATTCAGTCCATATCATTGTGACGTAAAGGTTCACATTGGAAAAAGTAACCAGACTACTGGCTTATAAATAATATTAAAATGATCTTCAAATATCCCTTTGTAGTCACTCTCAATCACTTTGTCACTTTTTGGGTACTCTGTGGTCACGTTGCAGTTATTTTGAAGAAACTTTGTAGCCTATCTGTGGTCAGTTTACAATCACTCTGCTACACTTTGCGGTCACTTTCTGGTCACCCATGGTCAATTTTCAGACACTCTGTGGTCTCTTTTTGGTCACTCTGTGTTCAATTTTTGGTCATTCTGTGGGCACTTTGTCGCTCTGTGGTCACTCAATGGTCAATCTGTGGTCACCTTATGGTCACTTTGATATCACTGGTCCTTTTGCAATCACTTTGCGGTCACTTTATGGTCAATTTTCAGTCCATTGTGATCACCTTTTGATCAATTTGTAGCCCTGCTTTGCTATTGGGAAGAAATCCAATTGAGAATTCAGAAGAAACTTCTTTACCCAGAGAGTGGTGAGAATGTGAAACTCGCTGCCAGAGAGAGTGGTTGAAACAAATAGTATAGATGCATTTAAGGGGAAGGTGGACATGCACATAAGGGAGAAGGGAATAGAGGGTTACGATGATAAATTTATGTGAGGAATGATGAAAGGAGGCTTGAGTGGAGCATAAATGCCAGCATTGACTGGTTGGGCCAATGGCCTGTATCTGTGCTGTTTATCTTATGTAATGTAATCACAAAATATTGATAATGGCTTTTGCAGGAAATGGAATTGTGGGACCCAACAAGCTTAGCAAACATAAATCATTGCCGAACTTTAAAAAAAAATGGACTTAATCTCTGATCACATTTTCAGGATGTCCTGAATTATTTCTCATCCATGGAAACATTTCCTAAGATGCAGTTACTGTTATATAGGCAGTGGCCGCAACCAAATTGTGCACAGAAAATGGTCAATATAGTGGCTGTGCCGCCAAACTATATTTGGTTCAAACTTTTCAAACAGCGACGTGATTGCTGAATTCTTCACAAGCTTAGAATTGTGTTTAATACCAAGATGAGCTTCCGACCACATATCCACACCATCAATAAAACTGCCTATTTCTACCTCCGTAACATCGTCTGACTCTCCCTCAGCTTATGGCTGCTGAAACCCTCATCCATGCCTTTTCTTAAACCTCTAGACTTGATTATTTAAATGCATACTTCTCTGATCTCCTTCCATTTACCCTCTGCAAACTTAAGGTCATCCAAAACTCTGCTGACCATTTGCTAACTTGCACCAAGTCCCATTCACCCATCACCCCTGTCCTTGCTAACCTACCCTGGATGCCAGCTAAGCAACACCATGATTTTAACTTTCTCATCCTTGTTTTCAAATCCTTCCATGGCCTCAGCCTTCCCAATCTCTGAAATTTCCTCTGTAGGAACACAGGAACATAAGAAATAGGAGCAGGAGTAGGCCATTCAGCCCCTCGAGCTTGCTCCTCCATTCAACCAGATCATGACTGATCTTGTACCTCACCACCATTCTCTTGCACTATCCCCATATCCCTTGAATATCTAGAAATCTATCAATCTCTGTCTTGAACATACTCAATGACTGAGCCGCCACAGCCCTCCGAGGTAGAGAATTCTACAGATTCACCACCCTCTGAGTGAAGAAATTCCTCCTTATCACAGGCCTATATGGCCTACCTCTTATGCTGAAACTGTGCCCCTGGAACTAGAGCTCCCAGCCAGGGGAAACATCCTTTCTGCATCAACCCTGTTGAGCCCTGTAAGAATTTTGTATGCTTCAAATGAAATCACCTCTCATTCTTCTAAACTCTCAAGATTACAGGCCCAGTCTCCTCAATCTCTCCTGATAGCACAATCCCGCCATCCCAGGAATTCAGTCTGGTGAACCTTTGTTGCACTCCCTCTATGGTAATTACATCCTTCCTTAGGTAAGGAGACCAAAATTGTACTCTAGACGCACAACCCTCTAAGATATCTGTGCACCTCTCATCTGACCTCTTTAACATCTCTGATTTTAGTCGCTGCACGATTGGTTGTTTTGCCTTCAGCTGTCCCAGTTCCGAAGCTCTGGAATTACCTCCCTAAACTTCTCTGCCTCTCTACCTCTCTTTACTCCTTTAACAGACTCATTAAAACATTTTACCAAGCTTTTGGTCATCTGCCTTAATGTCTCCTTTTGTGGCTCGGTGTCAAATGTTGTTTAATAATGAGGCACCTTGGGATATTTCATTATATTAAAAGTGCTATCTAAACGCTAGCTGTTGTTATTACTGAAGAGAATTTTTGTGCTTTAAATGATGTCAGATTAAGTTTTTAAACTGAAGCCCACTTTTAACAGGGCAGTTATGAAAGTGCCCACACGGACTTCGAGAATCTAAGCCAGACCGAATTAAATCCTTCCTACAACCCGGTGAGGTCAAACTGTCTATGGCCAGGTCTGCACGACTTTTCAGCTGGTAACTTGCTGCTTTACCTTTGTTCTTTGATTGGCCCGGGTTTAAGTGAATTACGAGCCCCGCAATATTTTTTTGTTCCATCAATGCCTGAGCCAAATTATCATTTGCCTTTGCAGGTTAATCAAATGCCTTCTAAAGGTTGTCCATAAGGCTTGATGAATAAAAAAAAGTCTAACAGAAAGCTTTGATGTGCTTAAGCACTTTGCTATTCCACATGACATATCACCCTGCCATTGTTCCAAAGAATTAAGAATAATTAAGGTTCTGTAATAAACAATCGGCACTTTGGAACCCCTCCCCCGCCACCCAAACTAAAACTGTCACGCATCACTGCCCACATCTAATGTTCTAACTTAGAGGAATTCGCTCCCAGTCCCCAGACTCCATCCCCTTCATACACTTGCACAGAGGGAGCATCCTATGATAGGAGCAACAGGAGAATGTCTCTTAAAGAAAGCTCCCGGTAACTAATTTTGTAAAGTTAAACATGTTCCAATATGTCATTCCAGTCCTCAACACTTGGTACCATCCTCCTTCCAAATGCACATGCCTGGAGTCACCCCCATCCCTGCTGAGGGAGCATAGAAGCATAGTGGTTATGTTACTGGGCTAGTAAACCTGAGTCCTGGACTAATAATCCAGAGATACAAGCTCAAATCCCACCATGGCAGCTGGGAAATTTAATTGCAATTAACTATAAATCAAATCGGGATTAAAAAGCTATTAGTAATGACAACCATTAAACTACTGGATTGATGTAAAAATCCATCTGCTTCATTAATGTCCTTCAGGGAAGGAAATCTGCCATCCTTTTCCCAGTCTGGCCTGTATGTGATCCAGACCCACAGCAATGTGGTTGACTTCTAACTGCCCTCTGAAATGCCCTAGCAAGCCACTCAATTGTATTCGCCACCCCGTTCTCAAGGGCAAATAGTGTTGGGCAGTATTTGTTGGACTTGCTGGCAACGCCCACCACCTATAAATGAAAAAAAAACTATTTTGTGTTGTGAAGGCACCACTATGATTTCACTTTTGTAGACCAAATGTAACGTTGGGCAGGAGGCCCTGCCCACCGGCCGAAATGTCAGGGGTGAGCCCGCCTCCGCTGGGTCTGGGAAGCCACGCTGGGACTTTTCGCTCTCCAAGCCCTTAATTGGTCTTGGGCAGGACTTCCACCTCCTTGAAGCAGGAAGTCCCGCCTAATGGAGCTGCCGGCCAATCAACAGGCTGGCAGCTCTCAGTCCCAGCATCGCCACCGGGAGCAGTGGCCACTGCTGGGACTACACCCAGCCACCACAAGAGGAAGAACAGCTTACCGGAGCTACGGTAAGTTTTTGGGGCCTCCCTGGGGACAATCGGCCGGGCCCCAGCGAGCAAGGGGGTCAATTCGGGTGGGTGGAGCGTTGTGTGGTGGGGGGCGGTTGGGGTTTCGGGGGTGGGCCTCTGTGGGGCACAGTGTGCCCGATCAGCCCACAAGAAGGCCGCCATGTTTTACCTGCCGGTATTCTTGGTGCCTTTGCTGTCCGTCTGCTGTGAGTAAAATACCCGTGGTGGCAGGAGGAGGTCCTTATATGGCAGTTAATTGGCCACTTAAGGGCCTTGATTGGCCTGTGGCGGGCGGGCTGTTTGTTGCCGCCGCTGCCCTGCGTAAAATTACAGCGGGAGGGGGTCGGGGATGCCCCCACCCCGCCCCCCGGGGTCGGGGACGCCCCCACCCCCCCACCTCCCACTCAATGTTACACTCATCCCCCCGCCAGCAGCCCGCTTGTTGGGGGGGGGGGGGGAGGAGGGGCTGTAAAATTCTGGCTGTAGATTGCTGTGATATCATTGCTGGACTGGCCTGGAACAGACCTTCCAACTTACCTTCCCTTCTGACGAATCACTTCCCTTTACCAACAATATATATACTTAATGTCCTGATATATTTTAAACCAAAAATTTTGCCCATGTGAAAAATGGTCAAAATAGCCTGTTGCTATACTATGAGTTCTATGACTATAAATAAATCCAACTTCTTTCTTCTCAGGATATGGCCATTGCTGGTAAGACTGGCACTTATTGCCCAATCCCTGTTGCCTTGAGATGATGATGATGGGTTTTCTATATAAGATCATTAGAAATAGGAGCAGGAGTAGGCCCTCAAGCCTACTCGATCTGATTGTGGCCTTAACTCCACTTTATGTCTGCCCCCCATAACACTTGACACCCTTGTAGATCGAAAATCTGTCTAACCCTGCCTTGAATATATTCAATGGCCCAGCTTCCACTGCTCTCTGGGGATGGGAATTCCAAATACTCATGACCCTCCAAGAGAAGAAATTCCTCCTCATCTCCGTCTTAAATGGGAGACCCGTTAGTTTGAAACTGTGCCCCCTAGTTCGAGATTCCCCCACGAGGGGAAACATTCTTTCAGCAGCTACCCTGTCAAACCCCCTCAGAAAGTTATATGTTTCAATAAGATCATCTCTCATACAAGAAAACATCAAAGAGTATAGGTTCAACCTGCTTAGCCTTTCCTCATGAAACAACCCCTTTCTCCCAGGAATCAGCCGAGTGAACCTTCTCCGAGCTGCTTCCAATGTAAGCATATCCCTCTGTTACGGTCAAATGAGGAGGGTTCGAAGGGCTTCCCTCTTTTCCCTCTCCTTGTTTGACCTCAACAGGTTTAATTCTTTTTTAAAATGATGTACTGGCCAATTCAGTAGGTGTTTTATTATTTACTTGCTATGATCATAAAGACAGGGCTAAATTGTGGCGAGTCGAAGAGACTTAGTAGTTGGCAGGAAAAAAGACAGAGGCGCAAGGGGAGAGCCAACTGTGCAACAGCCCCAACAAACAAATTTCTCTGCAGCACCTGTGGAAGAGCCTGTCACTCCAGAATTGGCCTTTATAGCCACTCCAGGCGCTGCTTCACAAACCACTGACCACCTCCAGGCGCGTATCCATTGTCTCTCGAGATAAGGAGGCCCAAAAGAAGAAAGAAGAAAAGAAGAAAAAGAAAAGATCATAACAAGAACCAATCAGACAGGTTTTCTTGAATTTAACAAAGAAAGACGTTAACTTTATTGTACTTAAACCGAACTAAGTAAAATAATAAACTACGCACACACACATACACACTAGAGTTCACACTCACACATAAATAGGTTACAGAGTGGGGAAGGGTAGATTGGTCAAGTTAGAGTCCATAGAAAAAGGGTTATACAGTCTGTGGAGTTTGGTGATTTGGCTGGCTTCTAGCTGAATTCAGTGGTCCTGTGGCTTTTTGTTTAAAGAGACAGCGATGCAGATGATTTCCTTCAAGGGTTCTCTGGTTGCATTCGTAGTATGGAGAGGTGGTCACAGTCAGCAGGCAGGCAGGGTTCGAAACTTGCAAGCTGGAATGGGGAGAGAGAATGGAAGGACCCCTACTTGGGTCTGCACTTGACCAGATGCTTCTCAGCCTGCTGCAGTGAAACACCAGCTTAAAACACAGTTGGTGGTGGGGGGGGGTGGGCCTTGTCACATGACAATCTCCAACAAGAGAGAATCGAACCATCTCCCCTTGACATTCAACAGTATTACCATCACTGAATCCCCCACTATCAACATCCTAGGGGCTACCATTGACTAGAAACTGAACTGGAGTAGCCATATAAATACCATGGCTACAAGAGCAGGTCAGAGGCTAGGAATCCTGAGGCGAGTAACTCACCTCCTGTATCCCCAAAGCCTGTCCACCATCTACAAGGCACAAGTCAGGAGTGTGATGGAATACTCTCCACTTGCCTGGATGGGAGCAGCTCCAACAACACTCAAGAAGCTCGACACCATCCAAGACAAAGTAGCCCGCTTGATTGGCACCCCATCTACAAACATTCACTCCCTCCACCACCGACACACAGTGGCAGCAGGGTGTACCATCTACAGGATGCACTGCAGCAATGCACCAAGGCTCCTTAGACAGCACCTTCCAAACCTGCGACCTCTACCAACTAGAAGGACAAGGGCAGCAAATACATGGGAACACCACCACCTGCAAGTTCCCCTCCAAGTCACACACCATCCTGACTTGGAACTATATCGGCGTTCCTTCACTGTCGCTGGGTCAGAATCCTGGAACTCCCTTCCTAACAGCACTGTATACCTACTCCAAATGGACTGCAGCGGTTCAAGAAGGCAGCTCACCACCACCTTCTCAAGGGCAATTAGGGATGGGCAATAAATGCTGGCCTGGCCAGCGACGCCCACATCCCATGAATGAATTTTAAAAAAAATACGCGACATGCCCACGCTAGCATGCATGCGCGATACACACATGCAGATAGAGACAGAAAAGAGCAGAAGAAATAAAGTGGAAAAGTTTGAGGCAATATCTGAAGATGATTTTGGTTACTGTCCTTTGAGCTCGCTGTAAAGTCCTTGATTATAGGTAGGTTTTGCTTTTTGTTGAGGCCCAGTATTCTTCTTAAACCTTGTTCGAGGTAGGAGACTTTTCCCTTTTGAAATTCATGTGTCCTCAGTGGGTTCAGAGGCTTGTGAGAAAGAAATGGGAGCAGACAGGAGAGGTCTTCTCACTCCAGGAACAAAGAGTCTTTTTTTTCAGTTCAAACCGTTTGTACAATTCAGAAAAACCCAGGTTGCCAAGCAGGTTAGTCCTGTGACTAGCTGGTCTGACCACATCTGTTTGTGGATTCTCTTGTCTTAGCCGACCCTGGAATGTCTCTCCTTACACACAATACTTGGTGCTCAAAGTCCAGTGTGGGTTAAATATGGAGCAGGGTATAGGCGCGTTGTTCCTCCAAGCACTGTCTGTTAGTATGCTAATGTTTTTCATCCAAGTCTGGCAGCCCCTGTAACAGGCCTTCTCTTCTTCCCAACAACAATTTGAAATTTAATGTCCATATGGCGAAATTAATATGCCTCATTCTTGGCAGGTGGGAGCCCAGCATGACACCATGCATCTGCTGCCCTTGTCCTAGGTGGTAGCAGTCGGGGGCTTGGAAGATGCTGTCGAAGGAATCTTGGTGCGTTGCTGCAGTGCATCTTGTATATGGTACACACCGCTGCCACTGTGCGTCGGTGGTGGAGGGAGTGAATGTTCAAGGTGGTGGATGGGGTGCCAATCATGTGGGCTGCTTTGTACTGGATGGTGTTGAACTTCATAAGTGTTGTTGGACCTGCACTCATCCAGACCGGTGGAGAGTATTCCATCACATTCCTTGTGCCTTGTAGATGGTGGATAGGCTTTTGGGAGACAGGAAGTGAGTTACCCGCCGCAGAATTCCCAGCCCCTGATCTGCTATTGTAGCCACAGTGTTTATGTAGCTGGTCCAGTTCAGTTTCTGGTCAATGGCGACTCCCAGGATGTTGATAGTGGGGGATTCAGTGATGGTAATGCCATTGAATGTCAATGGGAAATGGTTAGATTCTCTCTTGTTTGAGATGGTCATTACCTGGCACTTGTGTGGCACGGATGTTCCTTGACACTTATCAGCCCAAGCCTGGATGTTGTCCAGGTCTTGCTGCATATGGACATGAGCTGCTTCAGTATCTGACCTAATGATGGAGGGAAGATCATTGATGAAGCAGCTGAAGATGGTTGGGCCTAGGACACTACCCTGCAGAACTCCTGCAGTGATGTCTAGGGTCTCAGATGATTGACCTTCAACAACCACAACCATCTTCCTTTGTGATCTGTATGACTCCAACCAACAGAGAGTCTACCTCCTAATGCCCATTGACACCAGTTTTGCTAGAGCTCCTTGATGCCATACTCGGTCAAAGGCTACCTTGATGTCAATGTCACCTCTCTTCTGGAGTTCAGCTCTTTTGTCCATGTTTGGACCACAGCTGTAACGAGGTCAGGAGTTGAGTGGCCCTGGCGGAACCCAAACTGAGCGTCACTGAGCAGGTTATTGCTAAGCAAGTACTGCTTGATAGCAATGTCAAAGACCCCTTCCATCACTTTGCTGATGATCGGGAGTAGACTGATAGGGTAGTAATTGACTGGGTTGGATTTGTCCTGCTTTTTGAGCACAGGACATACCTGGGCAATTTTCCACATTGCCGGATAGATGCCAGTGTTGTAGCTGTACTGGAACAGCTTGGCTCAGGGCACGGTTAGTTCTGGAGCACATCTTTAGTACTATCGCCGGAATGTTGTCAGGGCTCATAGCCTTTGCAGTATACAGTGCCTTCAGCCGTTTCTTGATATCACATGGAGTGAATCGGATTGGCTGAAGACTGGCAATTGTGATGCCTGGGACCTCAGGAGGAGGCTGAGATGGATCATCCACTCAGTACTTCTGGCTGAAGATGGATGCAAATGCTCAGCCTTATCTTTTGCTCTGTTGTGCTGGGCTCCCCCATTGTGAGGATGGGGATATTTTTGGAACCTCCTCCTCTTGTCAGTTGTTGAATTGTCCACCACCATTCATGACTGGATGTGGCATGGCTGCAGATCCTAGATCGGCTCCGTTGGTTTTGGGATCGCTTAGCCCTATTGCATGCTGCTTCCGCTGTTTGGCATGCAAGTAGTCCTGTGTTGTAACTTCACCAGGCTGACACCTCATTTTAGGTATGCCTGGTGCTGCTCCTGGCATGGCCTCCTGCACTCTTCATTGAACCAGGGTTGGTCCCCGGCTTGATGGTAATGGTAGAGTGGGGGATATTTTACTTTATTTATTTTATTTACAGATACAGCACTGAAACAGGCCCTTCGGCCCACCGAGTCTGTGCCGACCATCAACCACCCATTTATACTAATCCTACACTAATTCCATATTCCTACCACATCCCCCACCTGTCCCTATATTTCCCTACCACCTACCTATACTAGGGGCAATTTATAATGGCCAATTTACCTATCAACTTGCAAGTCTTTGGCACGTGGGAGGAAACCGGAGCACCCAGAGGAAACCCACGCAGACACAGGGAGAACTTGCAAACTCCACACAGGCAGTACCCAGAATTGAACCCGGGTCGCTGGAGCTGTGAGGCTGCGGTGCTAACCACTGCGCTACTGTGCCGCCAATTGCCGGGCCATAAGGTTACAGATTGTGGTTGAAGACAATTCTGCTGCTGCTGTTGACCCACAGTGCCTCATGTATGCCCAGTTTTGAGTTGCTAGATCGGTTCGAAATATATCCTATTTAGCACGGTGGTAGTGCCACACAACACGATGGTGGGTACCCTCAATGGGAAGACGGGACTTTGTTTCTACAAGGACTGTGCGGTGGTCACTGTTACCCATACTGTCATGGACAGATGCATCTGCGACAGGTGGATTGGTGAGAACGAGTTCAAGTAGGTTTTTCCTTCTTTTTGGTTCCCTCACCATCTGCTGCAGACCTAGTCTAGCGGCTGTGTTCTTTGGCACTTGGCCAGCTCCATTGGTAGTGGTGCTACCGATTATAGTAAAAACCGCATAACACCTTTATGGAAAGAAACCTGGTTTGATCTAAATGTGCTTCCAGTTCCCGTTCTCTTAACTGCCCTCTGAAGCCGTCTAGCAAGTCACTCAGCCAGAGGTGGTGACATAGTGATATACAGTCGGGCGGGAGTTGCCCTGGGTGTCCTCAACATTGACTCCAGACCCCATGAGCTCCCTGAGGCATCAGGTTAAACATGGGCAAGGAAACCTCCTGTGTGCTCATCGTCTACTACATTTCCTAGTTTTGTATCTTCAGATCCTTGACTTGAGGTCTTGCATCCACACATACAGAAATAGAACGTCCACAACATCTCAACTTACATTTAAAACAGAAAAGCAAGGAAGCCATAATTACATCTGAGGCAAAGTTGTTGAATGGAGTTCACTTTCTCTAACCTCAGTTCAGATACTTCAAGGCTGACCCTAAATTAAAAAAAACATTTATAGTGTCATATCGGATAGCACCTCATCATTTCACACCTCATCAGATCACAATCAGTGAATTAGTTTTAAGTGCAATCCTCATTATTATTCTGACACCCTCCTGGCTGACCTGTCATCTTTCACCTTTCATAAACGTGAATTAATCTAAAAATCTGCTGCCCAAATCCTAATTCACACCCAAATCCCATTCACACATCACCCCTGTGCTTGCTGACCTACATTGGCACCTGATCCACAAAGCCTCAAATTTAAAATTCTCATCCTTGTGTTCAAATCCCTCACCCTCTCTATCTCTAGAACCTCCTCCAGACCTACAACCCACTGAGATCTCTGCACTCCTCTAATTCTGGCCGATGGCTGACCACAGACTTTAATGGCTCCTCCATTGGCAGCTGTGCCTCCAGATGTCTTGCTAAGGTCTGGAGTTCTCTCCCTAAATCTTTCCATCCCTCCACCCTCCCTTCTCCTTTAAGGTGCTCCTTGAAACCTACCTCTTTGACAAAGCTATTGGTCACTTGTCTCCTTTGACACAGTTGTTATGAGTTTCTTTGTGTTATCTTAAGTAACACAATGAGGTATGTGGATTCCAGTTCCTTGAGAATCTCTAGAAGGTTTATTAACAGCTAAACGAATACACACAATACAGAGCAAACCATATACAGAACCTTTGCCCACAGTGTTACAGTGCAGAGTGACTATGGCTTCAAGTCTCATGACAACATCCTGGTACTTGGCTCATTAGCATACTGAGTACTTAAAGGGCCATCACACTTAAAGCAATCATACAGCTTCCCATTTACTTCCAAAGATAAGTCTACTATGCTACAAGTAAAAACATATAAAATTGCATATCAAAATTAGTTATACAGGGATAGAGATTACAAAATTTACAAGTATAAGGATAGGGATTGAGAAATTTACAAGTGCAGAAGCTTAATAGTCCATATATTGTTTCGGTAGTTTGACAACTCTTGCAGATCTTGTTATGCCAAAAACCTTCTGGGGATGCAAATTTCACCCTTGGCTGTTTCTGGTTTGCAGACATGTTGGCATTGTGTTGGTTGTTGTCCTGTTGTTCCGTCCCTGCATGTCGGTCATGCACCATCTTCATTCTCCCTTGTTTATCGAGCAGTGGCTCCTGCATCTCGGACAATTTGCATTTAAGCTGTTGCTGTTTTTCTGAAGTTTTCTGTACTGCTTTTGTATTTTATTTAGAGATACAGCACTGAAACAGGCCCTTCAGCCCACCGAGTCTGTGCCGACCAACAACCACCCATTTATACTAACCTTACAGTAATCCCATATTCCCTATCACCTCCCTACACTAGGGGCAATTTTACAACAGCCAATTTACCTATCACCTGCAAGTCTTTTGGATGTGGGAGGAAACCGGAGCACCCGATGAAAACCCACGCAGACACAGGGAGAACTTGCAAACTCCGCACAGGCAGTACCCAGAATCGAACCCGGGTCCCTGGAGCTGTGAGGCTGCAGTGCTAACTACTGCGCCACTGTGCCGCCCATTGTTTTGTTTGCTGTTTTACCTATGATCGTCAAACTTATATCTTATCTTTTCACCACTGCTGCCATCATATCATGAGTTTCTTTGTATTATCTTAAGCAACATGTAGATTCCGGTTACTTGAAGATCTTTAGAAGGCGTATTAACAGCTAAACTAATACACAGCAAACTATATACAGAACCTTCGTCCAGGGTGTTACAGTGCAGAGTGACTATGGCTTCTAGTCATATGACTATATCCTGGTACTTAGCTCATTAGCAGACTGAGTTCTTAAAAGGGACATCACTCTTAAAGCAATCATACATCAGCGGTGTCAATTTTTGCCCAATTACACTCCTGCGAAGCACCTTGGGATATTCTACCATGTTAAAGGCACTATATAAATGCAAGTTGTTGCTGTTTGTGTTTCCCAATTGCTTTACCAATAGGGGCTAAGCTATGGGCAAAATGCAAGGTGAGTTAATCTCAAGCCCTTAAGGGAGCTGCACAAAATTCATCTAGAAGGTGAAATACAAAGCCTTCAATTAGCAGTAATCAACATAAACGTTACTATTTATATCAATATTCTGTCAGGAAAAGAAATGGGAATTGATTTATGAATTATTGAAAATACGGCTGACAAAATTCCTGACACATAAATCAATTATTATCTTGCCTTTATTTTCATTCAAATTAACCTTCACACAACAGCCTGCTGCCTGGGAAATGTTAATGTTTGATGCTGTGGGTTACTTATGAACTGGTAGCCAAGAGATCCAAAAGGCATCAACGTGAAGAATGAGTAGTTTGAGTGACGGGTATCTGCAGGGGTGAACAGATAAGGTTTAAGCATTTTCACGGTGAATTTTAAATCAGATTATTTGCAGGTCCAGTCAATTGAGTTAATGGATTTTAAGGGGCGAGATCCCATTAATGAAGTTGATGCCTGGAGGCAAATAAAATACCCACCACCAGTCTCTGGTTAATCTGGCATGAAAACTCAATGCTGCCCCAATCTGCCAGCCTGTTTAAAGTGATCCATTACGCAGTATACTTGTTTATATCTAATATTGTAAATGGGGACAGGTTTGCAAAGCACCAAAGCTGCAAAACCGAGAAGTAATTACAGGCACCCGCGACACACTGCCATTCTCCGCTGCTTCCACTAGAGGGAGCAGAGATATTTCTGTTGGTTCAGAGCCTCTTGGCACAGCTGCCCAGGATTTCCGACTGACAATGAAGCTACTGCAGAGGAACTTTCTGCCTGATTTTAGAAGGAGCGAAGAATTAAATTGATACAGTTTTGAACAGAGTTTAGTCTTAAAGGAGCCCGATGCAATACTAAAAGGTCCTTTGAAGAAATCCCACCACCACCATGTAAGATTTGATAGGATAGGGGTGGTTTATGCTCCCTTCTAAGGTGGGATCAGACTTGGCAGCACAAACCTTTTTGTAAATCGACTTTATTGAGATAAAGGTAAGGACAAGTTTATTATGTTTTCAGATAAACCATAGTCACAAACTCAGGCAGTGATTAACAGTCTAGCACAGATACCTTGACTACACTTCCTCACACCCTGGCTCCTGTAAGGATTCCATTCCATTCTCCCAGTTTCTCCATCTCCAACTCATCTGTTCTGATGATGCAGCCTTCCACAACAGCACTTCTGATACGTCTTCCTTTTTCTTCAACCGAGGATTCCCCTGCACTGTGGTTGACAGGGCCCTCGATTGAGTCCTACCCATTTCCTGCACTTCTACCCTCACCCTTTCCCCCCCTCCCAGAACTGCGACAGGGTTCCCCTTGTCCTCACTTTCCACCCCACCAGCCTCCATATCCAAAGGATCATCCTCCGCCATTTCTATCATCCCCAGTGTGATGCCAGCACCAAACACATCTTCCCCTCCCCTCCCCTGTCAACATTCTGAAGGGATCGTTCCCTCTGCAACACCCTGGTCCACTCCTCCATCACTGCCGACACCTCGTCCCCTTCCCACGGCACCTTCCCATGCAATCACAGGAAATGCAATACTTGCCCTTTTACCTCCTCACTCCTCCCCATCCAAGGCCCCAAACACTCCTTCCAGGTGAAGCAGCGATTGATTTAGTATACAGTATTCACTGCTCACAATGCGGTCTCCTCTACATTGGGGAGATCAAACGCAGATTGGGTGACTGCTTTGCAGAACACCTCCGCTCAAACCGCAAGCATGACCCTGAGCTTCCGGTTGCTTGCCATTTTAATTCTCCACCTTGTTCCCATGCCCGCATTTCTGTCCTCGGCCTGCTACAATGTTCCAGTGAACATCAACACAAGCTCGAGGGAACAGCACTTCATTTTCCAATTAGGCACTCTACAGCCTTCTGGACTCAATATTGAGTTCAATCATTTCAGACCATGAGCCCCATTATTTTTTATTTATTTTTTATTTTTATTTTATTTTTATTTTTATATATATGTTCTTCTTTATTTAATGCCATGTGGTCGCCTTATACTTATTTTTCATGTTTTTGCTTTCGTACAGAACCGTTCATTATTCTGCCATTAGCACTCTCTCTGGACTCGTGCTTTGTATTTCACTACAACTATTTCACATTTCATTTGCATTCTGTTCCATGACATCTCTCCCTCCTCCATCCTATCACAGTCCTTCCTTCTCGTTATTTCCCCCCCCCCCCCCCCCTCCTCCTTTCACTTGCTCAAAGACTGTTACATTTCTAACTTTTGCCAGTTCTGATGAAAGGTCACAGACCTGAAACGTTAACTCTGTTGCTCTCAACACAGATGCTGCCAGATCTGCTGAGTATTTCTGGCACTTTCTGTTCGCATTTCAGAGTTCCAGCAGTATTTTGCTCTTATTTTAGCACAGATACTACCCGTACTAGAGACTGGACGGCAGAGCTCATGACTCTTTCTCTTGCAGCTTTTGGTCTTCAAGTTTTTTGGTTGGTCTCTCTCTCCCTCTTGTCTCTTGCTGTTGTTCAAAAATTCTCTGCTGCAGAGGGACACAGTCAAGGCTTCCTTTATCCTGGCTTCTTTCCAATTAACCCTCCCTTTCCCCAATCAGTAATTAGTCTTGTATTAAAGGATGCCTTTCTTAATCAATCAAAGTTTATTTTTTGGCTGTTGCTAACCTTTCATATTTACATGGGCAATACTCTATGTGTTGACCATTTTATCTCAATGCTTTTACATTTCATTGTTCCTTATTTCATTATGAGACAAATCTGCATTTTGTTCCTACAGAAACTGTTTTCACTGTCTGCTCTCAAGGTCTCACCATTTTACTGCAAGTAAACATTTTAAAACTTGACATAATCTCCCAGAATCCCACTAGCTTGTCATCTTGCTTATACTGTGCCCTATTTCCCAAGTTTTTCCACTTTAGCCTACTACAAATAAGGGTTCTATTATAGCTAAATACTAGTTTACAATAGTAAGTCAGTTGTTAGTTTATAATAGCTAGATTTTTAGCAATTAATATTCTGGTTAGTGACTTTTTGGTAACCTACTAATCTTACAAACATTTCTTCACACAAAATAATGATATGGAAGGGAGGGAGGAACTCAAGAAAATTTCAATCACCAGGGAA
The DNA here is from genome assembly GCF_036365525.1 of Heterodontus francisci. Lineage (NCBI taxonomy): Eukaryota > Metazoa > Chordata > Chondrichthyes > Heterodontiformes > Heterodontidae > Heterodontus > Heterodontus francisci. Next base: position 25,949,699 of record NC_090412.1, on the reverse strand, counting down.
GTGGTACTGAACAAATTGTTAGAGCTGATGGACTTCATCCCACGGTGTTAAAAGAAGTGGCTAGTGAGATAGTTGATGCATTAGTTTTAATTTTCCAAAATTCCCTAGATTCGGGGAAGGTTCCATTAGATTGGAAAATAGCGAATGTAACACCTTTATTCAAAAAGGGAGGGAGACACTAAGCAGGAAACTACAGGCCAGTTAGCTTAACATCTGTCTTAGGGAAAATGTTCGAAGCTATTATTAAAGACGTTATAGCAGGGCATTTAGAAAAATTCAAGGTAATCAGGCAAAGTCAACATGGTTTTGTGAAAGGGAAATCATGTTTAAACAATTTACTGGAGTTCTTTGAGGGAGTTACATGTGCTGTGGATAAAGGGGAACCGGTGGATGTACTGCACTTAGATTTCCAGAAGACATTTGATAAGGTGCCACATCAAAGGTTATTGCAGAAAATAAAAGCTCATGGTGTAGGGGGTAACATATTGGCATGGATAGAAGATTGGCTAGCTAACAGGAAACAGAGAGTAGGCATAAATGGGTCATTTTCTGGTTGGCAAGATGTAATGAGTGGTGTGCCACAGGGATCTGTGCTGGGGCCTCAACTTTTTACAATTTATATAAATTACTTCGATGAAGGGACCGAAGGTATGGCTGCTAAATTTGCTGATGACACAAAGATAGGTAGGAAAGTAACCTGTGAAGAGGACATAAGGGGGCTACAAAGGGATATAGATCGTTTAAGTGAGTGGGCAAAGACCTGGCAAATGGTGTATAATGTGGGAAAGTGTGAAATTGTCCACTTTGGCAGGAAGAATAAAAAAGCATATTATCTAAATGTTGAAAGCTGCAGAGCTCTGAGGTGCAGAGGGATCTGGGTGTCCTAGTGCATGAATCGCAAAAGGTCAGAATGCAGGTACAGCACATAATTAGGAAAGCTAATAGAATGTTATTGTTTATCGCGAGGGGAATTGAATACAAAAGTAGGGAAGATACGCCTCAGTTATACAGGGCATTGATGAGACCACATCTGGACCACAATCTGTACAGTACTGGTCTCCTTATTTAAAGAAGGATGTAAATGCGTTGGAGGCAGTACAGAGAACGTTTACTAGATTAATAACTGGAATGGGCGGGCTATCTTATGAGGAAAGATTGGACAGGCTACGCTTGTATCCGCTGTAATTTAGAAGAGTAAGAGGCGATTTGATTGAAACATACAAGATCTTGACAGGGTGGATGTGGAAAGCATGTTTCCCCTTGTAGGTAAGTCTAGAACTAGGGGTCACTGTTTAAAAATAAGGGGTCGCCCATTTAAGACACAGATGAGGAGAAATCTTTTCCTTTCAGGGGGTCGTGAGTCTTTGGAATTCTCTTCCTCAAATGGTGGTGGAAGCAGAGTCTTTGAATATTTTTAAGGCAGAGGTGGATAGATTCTTGATAAGCAAGGGGGTGGAAGGTTAGCGGGGGGTAGGTGGAAATGTAGAGTAATCAGTTCAGCCATGAATTTATTGAATGGCGGAGCAGGCTCGAAGGGCCGAGTAGCCTACTCCTGCTCCTAATTCGTACGTTTCGTATGATAGTTAATTCGAGGGAGGAGACTGGCAAGAGCTGGATCTTTTGAATGGAAATTGGGCAGGATGTAAAGTCTATGTTTGGGATAGGGGGTACACTGAGTAGGAATTCCTCAATAGAATCATACAGCAAAGAAGGAGGCCACTTGTTCATTGTGCCCGTGCCAGCTCGTGAAAAGAGTTTTCCAATTACTGCCTCTCCTCTGCTCTTTCCCGATAACACAGCACAATGTTTTGTTTAAGTATATATCCAATTCTCTTCTGAATGTTATTGTTGAATCTGTTTCTACCACCCTTTCAGGTAATGCATTCCAGATCACAAGAAGAAAAAATTCTCCTCACCTCCCTCCTGGCTTTTTTTTGCCAATTATCTTAAATCTGTGCCCTCTGATTACCGACTCCCCTGTCAATGGAACATAGGATCAGGAATGGGTTACTTTGCCCCTCGAGCATGTTCCGTTGGTCATTCAATATGATCATGGATGATCTGTGATCTAACTCCACATACCTTTTCTCCATATCCCTTAATATCTATGGTTAACAGAAATTTATCAACTGCAGATTTAAAATTAACAATTGCCGATCCAGCATCAATTGCCGTCAACGGAAGAGAGTTCCAAACTTCTACCACCCTATGGGCTGTATTTTATGGGCCCCCCGACATGGGCTCGGAGTTGGGGGGCCCATAGAATTGCAAGGGAGGCGGGATCAGAGGGCCTTTTGTCAAGGGCGGGATAGGCTGATGAGGCCAATTGAGGCCCTTAAGTGGCCTATTAATCCCCAGTAAAACAAGGAGACCTCCCTGCAGTCTTGGTGGTAGTGGGGGAGGGGGCCCTACCCTGTGGGCAATCTGTGGCCCACAGATGGCCCCCGCTGGGAAAACCTGCACCAAACTGAACCAACATGAACCCGCTTTTCCCAGGCACTAAATGCCGCCCCCCCCCCCCCCCCAACCCCGCCACTACCTTGCCGGGGCCTGCTGGTTTGGCCCCGGCGATCCTGCCTCACTTACCTTGGATCTGGGTCTCCAGTGCTGAGACTGGGTCCATGTGTGTTTCAGTACCATCAGTGGCCACTGCTCCCGGTGACACTGCTGATACTGCTGAGCTGCTGGCCCTGTGCTTGGCTGGCAGCTCTTGGAGGCAGGATCCGCGACTTTAAAGGGACGGAGATCCCGGCGCCGGATTGTTAGTTGGTCCAGTGCCATAGAATCGCTCCGGGCGGCGGGGGGTGGGTGGTGGGTGCTCCAGCTGGCCAAGGCGGTATTCCCTCCACACCCGCCTTCTCAGCCTGGTGTTGGGAGCCCTTCCATGGGCACAAAATTCAGCCCAATGTGTGTAGAAGTATTTCCTAATTTCACTCCTGAAAAGGTCTGGCTCTAATTTTTAGTCTATGTCCCCTAGTCCTAGATTCCACAACCAGAATAACTAGTTTCTCCTTATCTATCCTATTAGTTCCCCTTAATATCTTGAAAACTTTGATTAAATCACACCTTAATCTTCTAAATTCCACCAATGCATCCCTAGTTTGTGTAATTTCTTGTAATTCAACCCTCGGAATCCAGGTATCATTCTGGTAAATCTATGTTGCACTCCCGCCACGGTCAATGTATCCTTCCTAAGTTGTGGTGCACAGAACAGCTCTCAGAACTCCAGGTGTGGTCTAACCTGGGCTTTGTATAGCTGAAGCGTGACTTCTACCCCCTTGCATTCTCATCCTCCATATGTAAAGGCCAACATTCCTTCAGCCTTTTTAAAAAATGTTTTTTGTACCTGTACATGACATTTTAATGAGCTTTGCATATAGTCATAGTCATAGAGTTATACAGCATGGACTCAAGTCTCTTTGGACCTTCAATGCCTCTAGCTTTTTGGCATTTAGAAAGTGCTCTGTTCTATCCTTTTTGGACCAAAGTGGAAGATCTCATATATTGAAATCTATCTGCCACAGTTTTGCCCATTTGCTCAATCTATCAATATCTCTTTGTAATTGTATGCATCCATCTACACTGTTTACAATGCTGCTTATCTTTGTGTCATCAGCAAACTCGGATAGGTGGCTCACTATCCATCACCTAAGTTGTTAATAAATACAGTGAATAGTTGAGGATCCAACACAGATTCCTGTAGGATGCCACGAGTCACACCCCGCCAATTTGAGTACCTGCCCATTTTCCCTACTCTCTGTCTCTTGCTGCTCAGCCAATTTCTTAACCAGGTCAACAACCCACCCTCAATTCCATGAGCTTCAACTTTAACTAAGTCTCTTATGAGGGACTTTATCAAATGCCTTCTGGAAGTCCATATAAATAACATCCATAGACATTCCTCTGTCCATTACTTTAGTCACCTTTTCAAAAAATTCAGTCAGATTTGTCAGACATGACCTGCCCTTTACAAATCCATGCTGGTTCTCTCGGATCAACTGAAAATTTGCAAGGTGTTCAGTCACTCCATTCTTAATTATAGACTGTAGTAATTTCTTGACAACAGATGTTAGACTAACTAGTCTATAATTCTCTAGTCTCCCGCTCTCATCGATCTTAAACAGTGGAGTGATATGTGTAGCTTTCCAGTCTAAAGGAATGGTTCCTGAATTGGGATAACTTTGGAAGATCATGGTTAGGGCATCTGCAATGTTCTCCCGACTTCCTTGAAACCCCTGGAATAAAGTCCCATTATTTTCTTCATTAAAGTTAATTTGCATATGCTAATTTTGGTGAGATTCCCATCCCTGATTCAATATTAATTCCCTTGGGATGTCCGGCATGCTATTCTCTTCCTTTAATGTAAATGCTGACACAAAGTAATTATTTAACACTTCCGTCATTTTCTTATTTTCAACTATGGTATTACCCTAGTCAGATTTTAAGGGGCCCACGTTGCTCTTAACCATTCTTTTTCCTAATATATTTGTAGCAGATTTTTGTGTTGATTTTGATATCCCTTGCAAATTTCTTTTCATACTTTTTATAATTCCTATTACTGGTTTTTCCCTATCTACTTTATCAAACAACTCATAATTCTGAACACCTCTATTAAATCTCCCGTTGACCTTCTCTGTTCTAAGGAGAACAATCCCAGTCTCTCCACATAATTGAAGTCCGTCAACCCTGGTACTATTTCGGTAAATCTCCTGTGCACCCTCTCCAAGGCCTTGACACCCTTGTTAAATTATCTGACACTCCTTTCCAACTTGTCAAGAATGGCTCCCTTCTTGACGAAGAATTGAACAACAAAAGAAATTGCATTCAGTGCAATCAATAAACAGACAAGTTATAACTACAAATGAACAACTTAATTCACAAGATTAAATTTGCTCCAGAAGCTCAAGGTACGAGCTGAGAGAGAAATGTGATGCACTTTCTGCCCCTATTTTAAAACGCTGGTTTAAACTAAAACTTTGACTTTGTCTTGCCATAACTAAAGTGCCTGCTTTGGAAAATGATATTGTAAATGCTCGGGTGGCACAGCTTATTGGCACATCATTGAACTTGGTCAAAGCAATGACTGCTACACACAAGCACTTTTAGGCGAGCGGTGCAGAGAAGAGTTGTCACGTCCTTCGTTCAAAGGAGGAAGGTATGCTAGAAAAAAGCCACTCTAAACCTATGTTACTCTAGCTTCCAGAATCCTGGTGTTGCCCAGGATTGGAAGAAGTCACTTTGCTGCCATTTTGGCGCATGATAGAATTTAGAACTAAAAGTAACTTAACAAATTGGCAATTGACAATTGAATGAAATTTCCTGGCTCCTGTATCAGAAAGCCTTTAAGCTAGAAGAGGGTATCAACAGGTTTCATCAAAGCAACTATTTGTCTTACTTCATTTTTAGAAGAATATTCAAGACAATTTGAGAAGAAAGTAGGCTGGTCCTGATATGCTTTCTTAAACAAATCGCACAAATTCAATTCAAATACATTTCTGCACCACGCCTCTGCATGTGTCATCATATAACACTCTATTACCTATCAGTGCAGTATACTGAGGGAGTGTTGCATTGTCGGAAATACTGTGTTTCAGATGAGACGATAAACCTGTCTGTCCTCTCAGGTGAACGTAAAAGATCCCACAGCACTATTCAAAGAACAGGAGTTCCCTCCAGTGTCCAGATTCCAAGTTGTCCCTAAACTGCCATCACTAAAACAGATGTCTGGCCGTTATTTGATTGCCGTTTGTGGTACTTGGCTGTGCACAAATTGGCTGCTGTGTTTCCTACCTTACAATGGTGACTACATGCCAAAAGTACTTCATTGGCTGTAAATTGTTTTGGGGCATCCTGAGGTTGTGAAAGCTGCTATAGAAATGCAAGTCCTGTTTACCTGATGCAGGTGTTTATATCATGGATATGGCCACTGTAAACATGGTCAGTTACCCCATTTGCAGAGGCACCGTGTGAAAAAATTCGATAGATTTTTGCTACACTTAATCTGTACGAGCATGCTACAAATAACTGAAGCACCAGAATACAGGATGCTGTTCAGAAAAGATATGCCGGGTGTTTTTTTGTACTCGTTCGGTGAAAGATGTCAACAGGAGCGGGGACTCTTCCTTACATTTGCTTCCAATGCCAGCATCAAGCACTCACAGGTCAGGTGCCACTTAGGTTAGATGTAGAATAAATCTTCTTTTATTCTTGTCTCAACAACATATCTTAACCCCAATCTCAGTAGAATATTCTCATGTGCTGATTGATGTGAATTGTGGCTGGGATTGTGTAGTGTTGTGTACCTGTGCCAATGAGAAAATTGATAGAGATTGTCCAGACCCATTGCGCTTAGGACCTTCACCGCTCAACGAGAGAAGGGTCTTCAATCCTCTCAGCTTTGGGCTGAAATAAGATCCAGTATAGGAAACAAAGAGCCATGTTCCAAAGCATGAAACCACCCATAAACTGCTGCCAGTGATACTGAGATTGATATGTAAGGAAAACTTTACAGCTGTCATGTAGTAAGGCTGTCAAGACCTTGGAGAGGGTACAGAGGAGATTTACCAGAATGATTCCAGCGATGAAGGATTTCGGTTATGTGGAAGGACTCGAGAAGCTGAGCAGGTTCTCCTTAGAGCAGAAAATCATGAGCAAAATTTTAGTCAAGGTGTTCAAAATTATGAGGAGCTTTGCTAGATTAGATAGGGAGAAATGTTTCCACTGGTAGGAGGGCTTGTGACCAGAGGACATAGTTGTAAGATAATTGGCAAAAGAACCAGATGGGGAGACAAGTATTTTTTTTTAATGCAGCATGTTGTTGTACGGAGTGCACTGCCTGAAAGGGCGGTGGAAGCAGATTCAATAGTAATTTTCAAAAGGGAATTAGTTTCATATTTGAAAAGGGGAAAAAAATGTAGGGCTATGGAAAAAGAGCAGAGGAAATAGGATTAATAGACTAGATCTTTCAAAGGCTGGCACAGGCATGATGGGCTGAATGGCCTCCTTCTGTGCTGTATAATTCTATGATACTATGATGTCTTGTTCCTATTTAATATAACAGCATTCTTCATTCCCATCTTACATTCAATTACAAGAACCTGAAAAAACATGGAATCTATCCAGCCCATTACTTCTGTTCATTCCTTGGATGATGTCTAATCATGGACTCTACCCATCCATTCAATCCAATCTTGTGAGGAAAGATTCTGCCTGGAAGGTCTCTGCCCTTCAAGAGAAATCAAGCAAAGTTCTAGAAACCCATTTAATCCTGTTTCACACTTTGTGTCTAAACTGTTCTACATGTTATCTAACTCTATTCAACAATCTATATCTAACCCTGTTACATATTCTAAATTGAATCTTATCCCACACTTTACATCTAACCCTGTTAACTGCTTTCACATGATATCTATCCTTTACCAAACTGTAAATCTTATCCTGTTCCACCTTTTACTCTAAATATGTTTCTGACTCTTCATCCACATTCTGGGGAGACCTTTCAACTTTGATGACGTTATGGGTGGTAGTGAATGGGCTGGCTGTTACAGACCCCAACAGTCTGGCCTGACTTCAGTTATTATCCATCCCAGGTGACCTGGAAATGGTGGAGGTGGGCCTTGTTGAATTGCTGCAGTCCTTTTGATGATGGTACTGCTATGATGATGTGAGATAGGGAATATAGTCACCAGTTGGTCATCTCTCTCTGTACTTACACTTATAACCCTCACTCCAACTCCAACTAAATATTCATTCCAACTCTTTGTAAAGGTGGCATCTCCTTTAGCTGCGTTTTATTCTACATGAGGACATTCGCAAACATCATGCCTGATGCTGGGTTTTGCCCACTGGACAAGTTTCCTTCCATTAAAATTATTTTGTCAGAATATTATGGGGAGTGTGCACCCCATATTCCTAATAAAGAGTTTTGTGAGCCTTTCTTTATAGCTTCAGTGATACTTACTCTGAAGTGGAAATAAGTAAAATACCAGCTCTCGAAGTCCTTATTGTAGTCTTATCTTTTGTTTTACACTTCAGCACCTCTGGGATAGAGTGACATCGGTCAATGAGTGGCAATCCATGAAAGCAGAGATGTTCCTTAAGGAGACCAACTGTCCCCAACGGTCCCGTGCATGAGTTTTCCAATTTTAGAAAACACAACAATGAGCAGGGCTCATAGAAAAATCAACAAAACTATTGCAATAACTTGGTAATTAAATTAAGTCATTATTTGAAACTTGCAAAGTAATTTTTCATTCCTGTTGTATGAATTCTCATCACTTTCCCCTTCTTCTGCTATCAATGAAAGGTTTCTTGGCCCGACTCTCCATTCCTGTGACATGATATAATCTTTGTGAAATACCTGAATTAGATACAGTCCAAAACAGGATTAAAGTGTGAATGATTTATTAAAACCTAGGTTTCAGTAAAATTTGGCACATGTTGAATCAAATTTAATTACTACCAAAAATGTGAATAACTGCTCTCCTACTCCTTACTGATGAAGTGATAACTATGCTTTGTTACACTGCCCTTTTCACTGACCTCCGTGAATGTCAGAGTTAACACTTTAGGTACTTGAATAAAAAGGTTCAATTTTGAAAACAAACCCACATACTCATATAACATCTGCAAAATGGACACTGCACAAGAGGCAGAACTGAAGTCACTTTTGCATTTGTATACTTGTTAGCCTTGGCTCAGTGATAACACTCTTGCCTCTGAGCCACAAACTTTGTGGTTCAAGCCCTACTCCAGTGACTTGAGTTTATTATCTAGGCTGATACTTGGCTGGACCTTGACACTGTCAGAAGTGTGTTGTTTGGATCAAATGTAAAAGCTGAGGCCCTGTCTGCCCTTTCAATGAAGATAGAGGTGATGTTCTAACTAACATTTATCCCTCAGCCAACACTACTGAAACAGATTGACTGGTTGTGACTTTTTGTGGGACCTTGCTGTGCACAAATTAGCTGCCACATTTCCCCACACTACATCACTTGTCAAGTACTTCATTGATTGTGAAGCACTTTGAGGGATCCTGAGATCATGAAAGGTGTCATATAAATGCAAGTGCTTCCTTATTTTTATCCTGGGGCATCGGCGGAAGTCACAAGGGCCTCCCACTAATGAAGGCACAATAATTATAAAGGAGGTGCTCTCCATGCTTTTGATAGTGTCTTAAAAATAGTTCTGAGATGTAAATCGGTCTTTGGGGACAGTGGAACCTTTGAGAAGGCTTTACTATAGACCACCAGGAGAATGGCCTTGGAGGTCATGGGCCTCTGCACCCAAGCATTCATATAAAACTGTGGTAGGCTATGAGATGTACACACTAGACAACAGGACGAGATAGAGAGTGCACGATGGAGCAAGCAGCAGGTTTGTGAGGCAAAAGATAAAGAACAGTGAAGAAAGAGCTTGCATTTATAAAGTTGTTGGCCTTTAACTCAAGGGGGCTGGAATACAAAGGCAGGAAGTTGTGCTTCAGCTGTACAGAGCGTTGGTCAGACCCCATCTGGAGTATTGCATTCAGCTCTGGGTACCACACCTCAGGAAAGATATATTGCCTTTGGAGAGGGTGCAGCGCAGACTTACTGGAATGATACCTGGGCTTAAAGGATTATGCTATGAGGACAGCTTTCATAAACTTGGCTTTATTTCTTTGATCTAATTGAGGTATTTAAAATGCTAAGACGATTTGATAGGATAGATACGGAGAAGCCATTTCCTCTCATGGGGGAATCCAGATCAAGGGTGCACAATCTTAAGAAGAGGGCTACGACATTCAGGAGTGAAATTAGAAAGCACTTTTTCACACAAATTTGGAACTCCCTCCTCAGAAGGCTGTGGATGCCAGAGGACAATTGAAATTTTCAAGATTGAGATCGACAGATTTTTATTAGGTAAGGGTATTGAGGGATATGGATCAAAAGGTGGGTAAATAGAGTTGAGGTACAGATCAGCCATGATCTAACTGAGTGATGGGATAAACTTAAGGGGTTGTTAGTCCTGTGCCTGTTCCGATGTTACCATGTCATAGAATTACATGGAATCTGCTGGACAGAAGCAGGCCATTGGACACAACCATTTTGGTATTTATACTCCAGACATGGCTCCTTCCCCATATCCCTCGATTCCCTTCTCCATCCTGCATTTATCAAGCTGCAACTTACGAACAGCAACTTTGTGGTTGAATATTCAGCCAATAATGGTACAGCAGCAGTGAGCAGGCATAACCTGGGCCCGGATTATAGTTCCAGACCAGTTTTCAGAAGAGTATAAGAAAGAGGAGCAGGGGTAGGCCATTTGGCCCCTCGAACCTGCTCCGCTATTCAATATGGTCACGGCTGAACTTTTACACCAACTCTACATTAACTCCACTTTCCGGCACAATGCCCACGACCCTTGATCTCAGTGCCCAAAAATCTATTGATCTCAGCTTTGAATATACTCACTAGCAGAGCATCCACAGCCCTCTGGGGTAGGGAATTCCAAAGATGATCAACCTTCTGAATGAAGATATTTCTCCTCAGCTGATTGTCCCCTTATCCTGAGACTATGCCACCCAGTTCTAGACTCTCCAGTCAGGGAAAACAGCCTCTTGGCATCTACTCTGCTCAGCCCCATAAGAAGCCCTCTTTATGGGCTGAATTTTCCTGGTTGGGTTGCGATCCCGACATCCAATTCAGGATGGCGGGCAGACCAGGGAAGCGAGAGGCCCAGTAGGAGGTCCTGATGTGATGTCTGGCCGGCAGGCCCACCGGGAGAGGTGGGTGCTGCTGAAGCAGGTAGGAGACCGTGAGAGCACCTCAACATGGAGGCCCTCTCTGCAGCATTGGGAAAAATTAAAAATCACACATGGCGACAGCTGTCAGGCCATCATTGTGGAGGGGGATCCCCGCCATAGGATGGCTTGTGGCCATTGCGTCCCACTGGGTCTGTGCTGGGGTGATCGAGAGGAGGCATTGATGATCCCTCAGCCTTCTGTGGAGAGACCATCTCTAGTTACCTGGGTGGCTGCGGCCTCAATGGAGGAAGGGTCTCATCAGCCTAATTGGCTACCTGCTACTGCCGGGCGGGTAGCCTACCTAGGTGCTATTTTGTAACTTTGCTCTCAGCCCCATCTCCTATCCAGCTCCATGGGACTGGGCAAATTCAGCCCTATATGTTTCAATGAGATCACCTCTCATTCTTCTAAACTCCAGAGAGTCTAGACCCAATTCTACGCAATTTCTCCTCATAAGTCAACCCTCTCATCATCCGTCATTGGTGAGTGAGCAGGGGTGTAATTAAAACCACCCAGCCCCTGCTCCAGAAATGAGGCCTGGGGTATTTTAGCTCCTGAGCTTCATTTAACTCCCCCTGTTTAAGGCAGGAAGTCAGTCAGAAGTGGTGGAAAATCACTGGGCCCAGAGGCAGGCAAGTGGTGGGATCAGTTGCCAGGCTGCTCCACTAGGATCTCGTAATCTATCAGTAGGGGGCGAGAATGTGGGAGTTTATGATGGGGAGGGCTTAAGACTTCCTTGTGGGGTCCCAGATGATTACCCCTGCTCTTCCTGTGGAACCACAAGGAATGTAAAAAAAACTGTAAAACGTAACCACTTTGGGCCTCTTCTGGCCCTGGTCCCGATCTTGGCATAAAACTCACTGTTGTCTCCCACTCAGGCCTCCTTAGTAAAACTGCACTCAAGTTCCGGTGTCATCATCATTATAGATATGTTAAAAGGGATCTTGCTGGCATTGGACGGGTGTCCTTGCTGCCTGCTCAGGAAAGCAGGTTAACATTGGAACCTGCCTGCTGCCGGCCGCTTGGGCAATTTTAACTTCCGAGTTGCACAGTTTCTACGCAGAGTTAAAATTACCCCACGGCATTAGAGAAGTACAGGAAGCATATGGATCATCAGACCAGAGAAGGATAGTGGGATCTGGAATATAAATAATAAGGAATGGTTGTGCATGTAGACCTAGGCACTGAGGAACAATGGGACCCAGAGGACATCATGTAGAGTAGAAGGAAATTTAAAGGGTACTCTTTGAAGAACATCAGATTATAGAGAATATTCAACAACTTGCCTTTACGTAACACCTTAAATGTAATTAAACGTCCCAAGGCACTTTACTGGAGCATTGCAAAACAAAATGTGACATCAAGCCACATAAGGAGATATTTGGACAGCTGATCAAAAGCTTGTTCAAAGAGGTAAGTGTTCGGGAGAGTTTTAATGGAAGAAAGCGAAGTAAGGAGGTGGAGAGGTTTATGGAGGGAATTCCAGAGCTTAGGACATAGGCAACGGAAGGCATGGTCACCAGTGATGGAATAATTAAAATCGGGGATGCTCAAGAGGCCAGAATTAGAGGAGCACAGATATCTCGGATGGTTGTGGGGCCGGCGGAGATTACAGAGATAGGCCGTGGAAGGGTTTGAAAACAAGGATGAGGAGCTAAAATCCAGGCATTCCTTAACTAGGAAATAAAGTAGGTCAGCGAGCACAGGGTGGTGGGTGAATGGGATTTGGTGTGAGTTTGGACAAAGGCAGCAGAGTTTTGGATGACCTCAAGTTTACATCGGGTAGAAGGTGGGAGGCCAGTCAGCAGGGCATTGGCATCGTCAAGTCTAGAGGTACAAAAAAAGCATGGATGAGGGTTTCAGCAGCAGATGAGCTAAGACAGGGTGAAGTCAGGTGATGTTACGGAGGTGAAAATAGGTGGCTTTAGTGATGTTTTATATGGTTAGAAGCTCATCTCGGTGTCGAGTATGAAACCAAGGGGGGAATTTTATGCTCTCCCCCAGTTTTGGGTTTGGAGACGGTGTGGTGGGGGGTGGTGTACCTTGTTAAAAGGCACTTAGTGCCTGCACGAGGGACCCAGCATCAGGAAGGTGGGGAGGTAGATAGTCAACCCCTGCCCTTGTTGCCAAACCTCCTCCCCCGCGACCCCCACCCCGCGAAACCCCTCCCGCTGTGACTTACCTATGGCCTGGTTCCAGGGCCTCGAGTGGGTGCTCCACCAGCAGCAGCCACTGCCTCCGAGGTGGTGCTGTTCAGTTAAAGAGCTGCTGGCCTCTGATTGGCTGGCAGCTGTCAGCAGGTGGGACATCAGTCACTGGGGTCCTTGGTGCCAGGGAGGGCCTGCCGCTGTCTACTTAAGTGCCTAATTGGCACTTGATTTGGCAGGCCTTCCCCAGAGGAGGCAACACAGGGCTCTTGCCAGCACTTTTGCCTGTGGTTGAGACTCGTGTTACCATGACAAAATCCTGGCCCAAGACTGCAAACAGTCTGATTCAACCTCAGACAGTTGCCAGGAAGAGTGATGGAGTGGGTGTCTAGGGAACAGAGTATGTAGTGGGGGATGAAGACAATGGCTTCGTTCTTCATAATATTTAATTGGAGGACATTTAAGTTCATGCTAGACAAGCAGTCTGACAATTTAGAGACATTGGAAGGGGTCAAGAGAGGTGATGGTGATGTACAGCTGGATGACATCAGCATACATATAGAAACTGATGCTGTGTTTTAGAATGATGTCACCGAGGAGCAGCAGGTAGATGAGAAATAGGAGGGGCCAAGGATAGGTCTTTGGGAAAGGGGGGTGGTGACAGCAGAGGTACTAGTGGGAGAGCAGGAAGAGAAGAGAAGCCATTGCAAAGAGTAGTGGTTATTTTGAGATTGCATAACATGGATATGTGGAATATTCAATTTGGATAAAGAACAATTGGGTGAATTAGAAACTGAAAACCAGCTTTTGGAGACACTTTTGATTTCATCTGCACATGGAGCAACAAAGTACTTCCAAGCTTATCTGTTTCGAGTATTTCTGTCAGCCAGTTTTGGGTTCTCTGAATGAAACATGCCAAACCCATGGTACCTACCTTTAAGCTGAGAAGTCAGACCGAGGTAACAAAAGCTCAGTATTCCTTCTATCAGTTGTATCAATGCTTTTGAAAACCATAGTGAGTAAGAAGCTATTTCAACATCTCAATCCCAATACTAAAATGAATTCTGATGAAAGGGCATGGACCTTCTCTCTGCTGATGCTACCTGACCTGTTGAGTATTTATAGCATTTTCTGTTTTTTGTCCCAATCACAAAAGCCTACTGTCTAGTTGCCAGGCAGAACAAACCTTTTGACATGTGATGCGCTCAATCTTTTGGCCAGGTATCGGTAATTTTCTCAGCGTTCATCCTTTGTTGATAGCGTGAGCCAATATTTTATTGTGGGTTATCTGTGAATATATATCCGATATGTGAACTCCTCAGAGGTCGGAAACCTGGACCCTGATAAGTGGATGATCATTATTTTTTAATCACAACATTCTTCTTCTTAGGCAGTGCCTTTGGCAACGAGGATGACTTTCTTCCACTCCAGGGTTGTGGGTGCTTAAGTGACCGAATAGTACAATCCTGATGTTCCAGGTCCCGCAGTTTATTTTGAGGGGGTGGAAGATCCCTGTGCGTGGGTTCTTTTAACATGGGGTGGCCATTGCACACTGACTACCACACGGTCCGAGCGAAGCAAGGTCTTTGTCCAATGGCAGGGATGGCCGAGATGTTTTTTTAGTTTTAGTTTTAGAGATACAGCACTGAAACAGGCCCTTCGGCCCACCGAGTCTGTGCCGACCATTAACCACCCATTTTATACGAATCCTACACTAATCCCATATTCCTGTCACATCCCCAACTGTCCCTATATATTTCCCTACCATCTACCTATACTAGTGACAATTTATAATGGCCAATTAACCTATCAACCTGCAAGTCTTTGGCATGTGGGAGGAAACCGGAGCACCCGGAGGAAACCCACGCAGACACAGGGAGAACTTGCAAACTCCGCACAGGCAGTACCCAGAATCGAACCCGGGTCCCTGGAGCTGTGAGGCTGCGGTGCTAACCACTGCGCCACTGTGCCGCCCAATTGGAGACCAGGCTCCGCTACACGGACGGGGACTAATACATACACATGGCCAGCATGCCCAGCTCGTGAGCATGGATGCAGGCCGTGTGGATCCGTGTCAGGGTGTTCTTGAAGGGGTAGCTGAAAGACTGCTCCAAGGGCTCTTGTGACAAGGGCTCCCCAGGACCCCTCATGCAGCTGGCAGGAATAGGCTGTAGCAGAAAAACCATCTAGACCACACATCTGGATCTTCTTTGAAACCTGGCTTCAAGTTTCTGGACTTATCTCAACATCAAGAAGATGCTTTTGCTCCGGCCTACACTGGTTATAACATAAGACCCAACCTCATCTCTGAATTGCTGCTCTGTTGTGATATTTAAAGTAACTTTGATCTGTTTACTGCCCTTCCCCCACCACTGCTGTGATTGAGAAACTTCAGTCTCCTGCTGAGCCTGTGACTGGGCACTGGTTATACTGGTTTTATTTGTACAACAGTGACTACACTTCAAAAGTACTTCATTGAATGTAAAGCACTTTGACACATCCTGAGGTCGTGAAAGGCACATTAAAAATGGAAGTTCTTGTTCCTGCTCATAAAGAGTATGATAGAAGTGGTCAAAAGAGATGGTATCAATGATGATGATACCACTCTTTATGCAATGATTAACTCATCTAAAAAGATAATTGATGTTCATATCAGAAAGCAGACGCAGATAGAGCTGCAGAGTGGACAGGTGAATGTTGTACTATCTTTTGAATAGGGAAGAACAATAATTTTATGAAGAAACATGGAGTCTTTTTTGATACTTCTTTTCAGGATGTGGGAGGCACAAGTGAGGCAATATCAATCATATGGTGCAGGAATGGAGTCGCATGCAGACCAGACCAGGCCAGGCTGGGATGGGGCAGATGGGGAAGGGAACAGGTTCCCATCTATGTGGGACATTAGTGAACCAGTTGTAATTTCATTACTTCTTTGGCCTCCTTGTCTCAAGAGACAATGGATAAGCACCTGGAGGTGGTCAGTGGTTTGTGAAGCAGCGCCTGGAGTGGCTATAAAGGCCAATTCTAGAGTGACAGACTCTTCCACAGGTGCTGCAGATAAAATTGGCTGTTGGGGCTGTTACACAGTTGGCTCTCCCCTTGTACTCATGTCTTTTTTCCTGCCAACTGCTAAGTCTCTTCGACTCGCCACACTTTAGCCCCGCCTTTATGGCTGCCCGCCAGCTCTGGCGATCACTGGCAACTGACTCCCACGACTTGTGATCAATGTTACAGGACTTCATGTCGCGTTTGCAGATGTCTTTAAAGCGGAGACATGGACGGCCGGTGGGTCTGCTACCAGTGACGAGCTCGCTGTACAATGTGTCCTTGGGGATCCTGCATTCACTTTGATAAATAATAATATTGGGAAATTAAATTCTCAACCTTTGGGCTATTAGTCCAGTGCCAGTCATTAGTCCAGGCAGTCGTACCCAGTAAAGAGAGGAAAAGGAAAGGACTTGAATAGGTATAGGGCCTTTCCCAACCTCACTAAAGTCATGTAATCTATCATATTATGAAATGCTATGATAATTGTTGCGATTTTTGGCACTCACTAGTAATAATGCCATTCTCTCCTAGGCAGCATAGTAGGTATCGCTCTTACAGGAAATGCATGTGATATGCAAGGATGCAGCGCCTTTACTGGAGGGAGAGGGTGACTACAGCATGACAAGTTTACATAGTCATTTTCCATTGTAAATGTGGGCATGAGAACATATCATGGAAAAGCTGATGAAGTGCATGCAGCCCTGAAGGAGTGAACTTAGTCTTGTGCAGTAATGAACTGGTAGTCTGATTTATACCTCATCCAATTTTCTTTTCCACGTTCAAAGAATTTGGGAGGTGCGTAAAATGCATGGCTGATTTACTATTGTCTGTTTTGGGTTATTGTCCAAGACTATTTTAACCCCTGTTATGGATAGATGGACAGATAGACAGACATAAGTTTCTTGAAGCTTCCGATAACATTTTCTATTGGTTTTCAATGTATATGGGGACCTGCCACTCATTCCTGCAGTCAGGAAATTCCCTGACTTTGTGGTAATCCCAAATTTTCTTGCAATAACTGCATGATTGCAGTATTTTTGCTGTGGCCAATCACTGGCCCAAACTATGATGTTGTTTACTCACCTGCATTCTGTGGGGGAATATAGCTCCCTTTCACTCAAGTGCTCAATTCCTTCATCTTTGATCTTTACTGGGGCAAGCAAGTGGCAAAAATGGCTGCGCAGGCTGGTACAGGAATGGCAATCCTCAATATTCTTCAATATTGTATAAAACATATGCCAACCCAGTTTTGGAATATCATCTGCAGAGAAAGCCTGTCTCTTCTTCTTGGATTTAATCTGTTCTAAAATCACGTAGGCCAGTAGACTGGCTGACAATGACCTACCCCATACCAGAGAAGCCAGAGTACCAGATATAGCGAGACTGTTCGTCCTGTATCATGAGCAAAGAGTCACGTATGAGAGTTATCAGACCTGCATGTTTGTGTCAGCAACGTGACATATAGCAACTGAAACACAAACAAGAAATGCTGGAAATACTCAGCAGGTCTGGCAGCATCTGTGGAGAGAGAAGCAGAGTTAACATTTCAGGTCTGTGACCTTTCCTCAGAACTGTTCTTTATCTGAGTTCCGTTTACCTGCCTTGGTTCCATAACTCCATAATACCTAACAAAAATTTATCAATCTCTGTTTTCCATTGACCCCTAGCCTCAACAGCCTTTCACAGAAAAAGGTTCCAGATTTCCACTATCTTTTGCATGAAAAAGTGTCTCCTGCTCGCACTCCTGAACAGCCTAGCTCTAATTTTAAGGTAATGCTCCCTTGTTCTGGACTCCTCTCGCAGAGTAAGTTGTTTCTCTCCATCTACTCTATCAACTCCTATAAAAACTCAAACATCTCAATTAGATCACCCCTTAACGTTCTATACTTATCTTAGCCTATGTAAACTGCCTTCTTAATTTAACTAATTTAGTCCCAGGATCATTCTACTGAAACTGTACTGCACCCAACTCCAAGGCACAGTGGCGCAGTGGTTAGCACCGCAGCCTCATAGCTCCAGCGACCCGGGTTCAATTCCAGGTACTGCCTGTGTGGAGTTTGCAAGTTCTCCCTGTGTCTGCGTGGGTTTCCTCCGGGTGCTCCGGTTTCCTCCCACATGCCAAAGACTTGCAGGTTGATAGGTAAATTGGCCATTATAAATTACCCCTAGGATAGGTAGGTGGTAGGGAAATATATAGGGACTGGTGGGGATGTGGTAGGAATATGGAATTAGTGTAGGATTAGTATAAATGGGTGTTTGATGGTCGGCACAGACTCGGTGGGCCGAAGGGCCTGTTTCAGTGCTGTATCTCTAAAAAAAAAATATCGTTCCTGATGTACAGTGGCGCAGTGGTTAGCACCGATCGCTCCAGCGACTCGGGTTCAATTCTGGGTACTGCCTGTGTGGAGTTTGCAAGTTCTCCCTGTGTCTGCATGGGTTTCCTCCGGGTGCTCCAGTTTCCTCCCACATGCCAAAGACTTGCAGGTTGATAGGTAAATTGGCCATTATAAATTGCCCCTAGTATAGGTAGGTGGTAGGGAAATACAGGGACAGGTGGGGCTGTGGTAGGAATATGGAATTAGTATAAATGGGTGGTTGATGGTCGGCACAAACTCGGTGGGCCGAAGGGCCTGTTTTAGTGCTGTATCTCTAAACTAAACTAAAACTGATACATTGTGCCCAGACTCTACAGTTTTACAACTCTCTGTATACATTATTGTAAGGGAATTGGGATATAATATGACATGACTAGGTCTTATGAGAAATTGCTTGATTTTTAATGACAACGAAATCAGGATGCTGTTAAATAAGATACTAAAATTCAGAAATTAGTGTTACTGATGGAAACTAAGGAGAATAAGGAGCTTGCATTTATACAGTTCCTGTTGTGACATTAGAATGTTTTACAGAGATTAAAGCAGCAGCCCACTAGCACACAACAGGCTTCCACAAATAGCAATGAGATAATGTCCAGATTATCTATTTTTTTTTAAAATATTGGTTGCAGTGTAAAGGTTGTCTCAGGCATCAGACAAAACTCCCCTGCTCTTCTTCAAATAAGTGCCATGGGATCTTTTACATCGATGGGAGAGGACAGATGGGGCCTCAAAGTCTGTCAAAGAAGGCACCTCCAACAATGCAGCACTCCCTCACTGAAATGTCAGCCTAGGCTTTATGTTCCAGTCTCTGGAGTGAGACCTGAAGGGAAGACAGTGGCGTCGTGGTCATGTCTCTGAGCTAGTGATCCAGAGGCCCCGGTTGAAACCCTGAGTGCACAGATTCAAATCCCATCACAGCAGCTGGTGGAATTTAAATTTAATTCATCAATAAAAATGTGGAATTAAAAGCTAGTCTCAGTAATGGTGCCATGAAACTATCATCAATTGTCGTAAAAACCCATCTGGTTCAGTCATGCGCTTTAGGGAAGGAAATCTGACGTCCTTACCTGGTCAGGCCTACATGTGACTCCAGACCCTCAGCAATGATTCACAGAATCATTACAGTGCAGAAGGAGGCCATTCGGCCCATTGTGTCTGCGCTGGCTCTCTGAAAGAGCAATTCCCTCAGTTCCATTCCCCTGCCTTCTCTCCATAACCCTGCACATTTTTCCTTTTCATATAACTGTCTAATTCCCTTTTGAATGCTTCAGTTGAACCTGCCTCCACCATGTTCTGAGGCAGCGCATTCCAGATTTTAACCACACACTGCGTGAAAAAGTTTTTCCTCATGTCACTTTTGCTTCTTTTACCAAATACTTTAAATTTGTGCCCTCTCATTCTCGATCCTTTTACGAATGGGAACAGTTTCTATGTACTCTGTCCAGACCCCTCATGATTTTGAATACTTTGATCAAATCACCTCTCAGCCTTCTCTTCTTCAAGGAAAACAGTCCTAACTTCTCCAATCTATCTTCCTAACTGAAATTCCTCATCCCTGGAATCATTCTCGTGAATCTTTTCTGTACTCTCTCCAATGCCCTCAAGTCTTTCCTAAAGTGCGGCACCCAGAACTGGACGCAATACTCCAGCTGAGGCTGAGCTAATGTCTTATACAAGTTCAACATAACTTTGTTGCTCTTGTACTCTATGCCCCTATTAATAAAGCCCAGGATACTGTATGCTTTATCAACTGCTCTCTCAACCTGTCCTGCCACCTTCAATGACTTATGCACATATACACCCAGGTCCCTCTGCTCCTGCCCACCCTTTAGAATTGTACGCTTTACTCTATATTGTCTCTCCATGGTCTTCCTCTTAACTGCCCTCTGAAATGGCCTAACAAGCCACTCAGTTCAAGGACAATTAGGGATGGGCAACAAGTGCTGGCCTTGCCAGTGATGCCCACAATCCATGAAAGAATAAAAAATAAACACATGACCTTCTGACTCAGATGTGAAAGTATTACCCAGTAAGCCACGACTGCCATAAGCTAAGGCAATATAAAGGCATGGTGTGGGAATCTGCACATTCACACTAAATGCACATGGATAAATACAATGATATAGAATTGCATATACACACAAACGCTTATGTGCACACTTACAAATATTGCACAGAATTGCCTATTGCAGTTCACAAAATAAATGATCGAAATCCATGTTTAAGGTAGCCCGCTCTTAAAATCTTCACGATAGTAAATTAGAGACTCCACCAATATGGTGTGTAGCAACAAATCCTCTCTACTTACCTCCATTTAATTGGAGGCATTGATTACAGGACTTCCTTCAAATCCAGGTTAACCAGCTTGTCGGGTCTAGCAGGAGCCTGGACAGGCTTGTTGGACCTTGTGAAAAACTGCAATAAAGTTCCCTGCATTTAGGGAAAGAGGTGGGATTAAATTCTATACATCTTATGCTCAATGTCTTTGATATGACAGTCAATCTGCAAGCACGAGAGTTACAGGTTTAACTGTATATCAAACATTTAAAAATGACAGTCCAATTGCCAGTTAAAACTAATGCGGGAACAAAGAAAACTATCACAAGTGAAATGGTTTATCTTTAAATTTTAGTTGAGGTCAAATGGTGTCTATTAATGATTAGTAGTCATTATTATTGATAACTTGCCAGGCAGAAGTTGCTTGATGTGACCATGTGGTTAGTGATCAGAGTACTGAGCCTCCTGACAATCTTACACAGCATTGTACTTAATTTAAAGTGTACCCAAGGTACAGTTTGTGAATGGATGGCAATTCAATGCAATGGGATAAATATGAGCACCATGTGGACCCTCTGTGTTTCAGTCAATGCTACCGATTCAGAATTCCTTCATTCTGTTACCCTTTTGATTCTATTCAAATCATTAGTTTGCTTGAAGGTTAAGCAGGAATTTTACAAACCCTATCTTTGTGGTGTTTTCCAAAAGCACTCAAACTCGCACTCAAGTATGTGTTTATGTAAAAATTACAGAAAACATCCTCAGTGGAATTTTTTTAAATAATTAGAAAGTCCTCACTTTGTGAAAGTCTACTCCAGCACAGCTCTCTGTTAACTAACACCACACAACCAGAGCTATGTCCAGAATGTAGGGTCCACGGGGGAGCGGCTGTAACCTCATCACCGAAACTAGTGGCTGGTTCGTGCAGAATGACCTGTGTGTGAGCTGCCACACTGCTCTATATTAACCCCGCGAGTGGCAGGAGTTCCTTTTTTTTTTAGATGTTTCCGTGTCAAACACATCAGACGCGACGCAGATCCGATCTCCTGAGTCTTACGCACTTTTGCAGGGAACACAACACAGCGGAGAACTCAATGCAAGTGAGCAAAGTCTATTCAGTGCTGTCAAAACAGATGGCAGCAAATGGCACAAAATCATATACGCATGATGTCAGTTCATAACATCTTGTCGACATACTTGATTTAATCGTCTAGCTGCCGATTCCGCTTGTGAACCCATATGGTGGCATAGCCAAATGAACCTCTTAGATTGCATTTACAATCTGGCACTTTAATCATTGCAAGCAGTGATAAAAGAGCACAGGCTTGGCACTGGGGATACAGGCAGTGATATAAAGGGAAAAGCTTTGAAACTTTTGACAGCTCGGTACAAAAGCGTGGCAGGTAAAGCACTCAAACTATTTTGCTGCACAAAAAGAAACTTTTAACTGTGCCATAATGCACTCAGATTGCCCCTGATGATTGCATCATTTTGATGCCCTTCACTTTGTCACAGTATGGCTTTTTGATGGTATGATAATTCATTGCTGAGTTCTCATTTACCCCCTGCTGTGAGCTGTCTGTGCATGGCAATTTTTAAACCAGAGGGGAAAAATATTTTAAAGGCAGTCAGTGGCTTTAATGCAAAAATGGAATGTAAGATTTATATATTCTGGAACTTCGCTCTGTTATTGGGTACAGTGAGTTGTTCAGCTGTTACGTGTCACAGTTACAATGCAAGGCATTAATTGTACCACTGTTCTAAGCTTAGCATCGGAGGGTTAAAGGTAGAAAGGTAATTGACTCAGGGATGGATAAAATTGTGCAGGCATCTCATGTCTCCAAACTGTGCTTTATGTTTGGGACGTCCCAGTGCCACCAAGAAAAGCAACAACACTGAACGACGCTCCCCAAGTGCCAAAATCAACTGCTCACTCCATGATCGCCCACACTCCACACCAACCTCTCCCCCCACAAGCTCCAGAACTCAAGTTCAACCATTTTAGCATGTTTCAAGTCCACAGAGATGTGGCTACCAATGAAATACAAAATTAGCAGCAAAATAAGTTTCAGAAAGAATTAAACAACAGCAATAGCTTGCATTTATTTTGTTCCATTTAACAGATAAAATGACCCCCAAGATGCTACACTGAAGCATTATCAGACAAAGATTGACCAGGCCAATGCTGGAGATATTAGGACAGGTGACTAAAAGCTTGGCCAGAGGTAGCATTTAAGGAGGCTCTTAAAGAAAGAGACAGAGATGAAAAGGCAAAGAGGTGGACGGCCTAGGCAGCTGAAGGCATGGCTGCCAACGGTGAGGACAGGGAGTGAGGCATGTATAAAGAAGAATGCCTAGGTTTATAGATCTGCAGGAGGTGTAAAGATAGGGTGAGTTGAGGTTTGTCGTGGATGATGTCTCAGAGGGGCAGCATATAGTTCAGGAATAGGAGGAGGCCAGGATTAGATACTGGGGTGGATAGAGAAGCCATTTCTGGAGATTCTCTGGCTATGATTGAATAGGTAAAAGTGGAACCAAGCGAGAGCAATCCCACTGAACTTGACAACAGAGGAGAGGCTTTGGAGGAGGAAGGTGTGGTCAAAAATGTCAATGGCTGCAGACAGGTTGAGAAGGACAAATGGCCTTCTGTGCTGTAACGACTTTAACTCTATAAGGATAAAGAACCATAGTTGCTCATTACAATTTATTATTTAGTTCTCAGATGTGAATGACAATGGCAAGGCCGGCATTTATTGGCCACACTTGTTGCCCTGACATGGTAGTGGTGGTGAGTCTTCTTCTTGAACTGCTGCAGCCCTTGTGGTGGTCATATTCCCACAATGGTGTTACGTAGGAAGTTCCAGGATATTGATTCATCGACGATGAAGGATTGGCAATATATGTCCAGGTGATGTACCTTGGATATACACTTAGAGGTGATAGTGTTGCCACAACATTGCTGCTTTTGCCCTTCCAGCAGTGCAGGTTGCAGGGGAGGGAGATGCTGTTGAAGGAACCTGGTAAGTTGCTGCAAAGCCTCCTGTAGATCATACACAGTGCACTCATGATGGAGGGATGGCTACTGAGTCCAGTGGCAGTGGCATTAATCCTGGATGGTGTGGAGCCTCTTGAATGTTTTGTTGCAATTGCACCCATCCAGGTGAGTGCTTCATGTTCCATTACACTCATGACCTGAGCCCTGTAGATGATGGAAAAGCTTTGATGGGCCAGGAACTGAGACAAGATATTGGAAATTTTTGCATATGTCGATGGCACGTGCCTGAGTTTCCACCATGTGCTCTTGGTCAGGGAAGGCTCCTCGCCAGGAGGGCAAAGTTAGAAAGTTTCCTCTATTATAATACTATATTGGTCTTGGAGGATGTATAATGGAAATTCACCAGAATGATACCAGGTCTCGAAGAATTAAATTACAAAAACAGGTTGTGCAAACTTGAGTTGTATCAAATTGAGTTTAGAAGGTTGAAACGTGATCTAATTGAAGTGTTTAAAATGATAAGTGGAATCAATGGCAGAAATACAATGAAATTACTTCCTCTCATGGGGCAATGCTGAACAAGGGGACCACATTCCTAAAATGAAAGCCAGGCCAATCAGGAGTGAAATCAGGAAGCAATTTTTCACACAAAATGTAGTGGAAATGTTTAATTCTCTGCCCAAAGGATGTAGGGTCAATTTAGATTTTCAAGCTTGAAGTTAATAGATTTTTATTGGGTCAGGGTATCAATGGATATGGATCAAAGGTGCATGAATGGAGCTGAGGTACAGATAAGCCATGATCTACTTCAATAGTGGAATATATCTGAGAGACTGAATGGTCTCCTCCTGTTCCTTTGATCTTATCAGGGCAGAGCCAGCATCAAGGGAGCCAGTCTACCTATTTAGATAATATGAGTGAGATGTGACATGTCGTCTCCCTTAGATATCAGCTGTGGCACTTTGGTACCACTTTAATCTCCAATTGCCCATCCCTGACTAGCAGTTTAGCACAGCCAAAGGACTTACTAGGCCACTTCTTGAAAGGAGTCAAGAGTCAGCTCCACTTGGTGTGGAACTGGAGTCAATTATAGGCCAGGCCACGTAAGAATGCTAGATTTTCTTCTGCTACGCCAATTTGCTTTGTTGAATCAAAATTTTCTTTAATCCACTGATTGGAGATTTGAATTTATATATATTTTTTAAAAGACATTTCGAAAAAAGATGACTTTGCTCGCAACTTAGGATGGTCACCTAATTTGCAACACTGTGAGGAGGGAGACAGAATGTCTGCTAATTCCCCAGCAAGAACCAAGATTGAGGAAGTTTAAAGGAACTGTTTTCTTTCTTTTAGCAACAAAAAGAAATACTGCTAACTCAGTGAATCACTGAGTGACTGCCATGTGAGAAGCCTCTTCCCACCTGTGGTTTTAAGCTGGTGTTTTCTCTTCAACATAGGAGAAGCAACTGGACTCTAACATGTGCAGGCCCAAGTGGGTGTCTCTCTCTCTCTCTATTCCAGATTAAAATCTTTCAAATCCTGCTTGTCGACTGACCACCTTTGCATTCTCCAGCTACAATCAAAAACCCCGTTGGAGGAAATCATCCACGTCGTTGTCTCCAAGAGACCCACCTAACCAGTCATCTACCTCTTCAAACTAAAATCCTCAGGACCACTGAATTCAGCTAGATGCCAGCTGAATCACCAAACTCCACAGACTGTATACCTTTTTATGGACTCTAACTCAACCAATCTACCTTTCCCCACTCTGTAACCTATTTGTGTGTGTGTAAACCTCTAGTGTGTTGTGAGAGTGAAAGTTGGCACGTAGTTTATTATTTTTATTAGTTCGGTTTAAGTACAATAAAGTTAACCTCTTTCTTTGTTAAACTCAAGAAAACCTATTCGATTTGTTCTTGTTATAATCATAGCAAGTAAGTAATCAAACACCTACTGAACTGGCCAGTACATGCACGCTAAGAAAGAATTAAAACTGTTGTGGTCAGACAAGACGAGGGAAAAGAGGGAAGCCTTTTGACCCCTCCTCACTTGACCGTAACACCTTCCCTTAAGGACATCAGTGAACCAGTTGGGTTTTTATAACAATCCAACAGCTTCATGGTCATTTTTACTGACACCAATATTTTTTCCAGACCTTTTAAATCTAATTCAGATACCCTTGTAGGATTGAAGTCATGTTCTCGGGAATATTCACCCAGTGCTCTGTAGCAAAAAGAGGTGGCACTAATGTATTAGCTCAATATATGTTGACTAGATATTTAGGAATTGCCAATTATATAACAGTCCCACCTCCAGTGTCATAAATGGGGCAGCTTACGCCCTGCCAGGGATGGCCAATAAATGGAGGCCAGGCTTGGCTAGTGACATCCACATCCAAAGACTTAATTAAAATAAAGTATTTGGTAGTTTCATTGTTTACGGTGTCACCTGTATTTGGTTTCACTGTAATCGGGAGTTGCACTGCAGAAATTAATTAAATATTACTCACTGGCAATTTGGTCTTTGTTAATGTGGAGATTGTCAAGATACTGAAACTGATGCTGGTGTACCTGTACTTACAAAACTGAGTGTACAATAGTTAGTTTTCCCGTTCATTCAGCAGGAGAAGCAGAAACTCATAACAGTCCTTCTGCTCATTTTCTTATTAACTGTGAATTGAAAGAGCAGGTTAAAAAATTATCTGCCAGATGGATGCATTAACATGTATGCATATTAATATAAATGCAAATTAATATAAATGCAAATTAACTTAAATGGACATTAGTATTAACAAGACTACACATCTAGTGAGAGTGAGAGGTCATTGCTAATGCCCATCAGTGGAGGCCATGATTCTGAACTCAGCAAACACTGGGTGTTTTTATTGCAACCTTTCTCCCCTCTTGTCCCCTCCGCTCCTGAATGTACTGATTCCTGTTGGGGTATAACTCCATGAGCACTGACATACACCATTACTTAGCCCAAGTAGCTATTATTTGGGCATGACTCAAGACAGTGAGTCGGATTCTGCGTTCACTCGACATGCACACAGACATATACACAAACCCACACACACTTTGACAGAAGAGCGATCTCAAAGGTGGGGGGGCGGGGTGGTGAAATTGGTCTACGTCAGCAGTGCGAAACGGGCTGGTAGTGAGTCAGAAGTGCTGTCTTTTGGATGGAATGTTAAAACGGCTCCATCTGTCCTCACGGGTAGACATGAAAGATCTCATGGTGCTATTTTAATGAAGAGCTGGGAACTTCTCCTTGGTGTCCCAGTCAATATTTATCCCTCAATCAACATCACTGAAACTGATTATCGTGTCGATATCTCATTGCTGTTTTTAGGAGCTTTCTGTGTGCAAATCAATGGTCACTTTTCTACATTACTTCAAAAGTACTTCATTGGCTGTAAAGCACTTTAGAACATCTGAGGTCATGAAAAGCACTATATAAATGCAAGTCTTTTTACATCAAAATAGGACCATGTCTTAATGAAAGGTGGCATCTCTCACACAACAACACTCCCTCAGAACTGCATTGAGTTGTCAAAACAAATGTGCTGAACTGCTAGAGTAGCACTTGAAAGCTGTACCCTTTTAACTCAGAGGAGAGAGTGCTACCACTCAGCCAGCTGACACTTATTGACTTGCATTTTTGACACATATCTGACAGGAACCTCTGAACTAAAACATCCATATTCCTATAAAGGATCCATAACTTGGTTAGAAAAACAGAGTGCTGGTGGCCCAAAGCAGACAGTGTGTTATGCCTTCATGCACACTCTGATACACACACACTGCTGGATTTTGTGCAGCTGGTGTTGGCGCAGCGCCGGGCTGAAAAGGTGGGGGGAACCCCGCCTCGCCCTTTTGAGCAACC
Source organism: Heterodontus francisci (assembly GCF_036365525.1). Taxonomy (NCBI): domain Eukaryota; kingdom Metazoa; phylum Chordata; class Chondrichthyes; order Heterodontiformes; family Heterodontidae; genus Heterodontus; species Heterodontus francisci. The sequence continues at coordinate 25,922,186 of NC_090412.1, read as the reverse complement.
CTCCACCCTGCATGGTCCTCCGTTCTTCCTGAAGCAAAGTTTCCGACACCGAAATCTCCGTCCCTTTAAAGACAGGGATCCTGCTTCCAAGAGCTGCTGGCCAAACACAGGGCCAGCAGCTCAGCAGTATCAGCAGTGCCACTAGGAGCGGTGGCTACTGCCGGTACTGAAAGAGACTTGGACCCAGGCCCAGCGCTGGAGACCCAGACCTTGGGTAAGTGAGGCGGGATCGCCAGGGCCAGTCCAAAAGGCCCCAGTATGGAGGTGTGGGCATGAGGTCCAGGGGGAGGGGGGTCCATAGAGGTGGAGGTCTTGCTGGCGGGGGTTCTCTGTAGGTCACAGATTACCCACAGAGGAGGGACCCAAGCCCGTGGGGAGGGCACCTTGTATTACAAGACACCCCCCCCCCCCCGCCCCCGCCACTGGTTAAATCCCAGTGGAGGAAGGAAGAGGCTCTTAAGTGGCCATTAATAGGCCACTTAAAGGCCTCAATTGGCCTTTGGGTGGGAAGGCCATTGTCAGCCTTTCCTGCCCCAGAATAATCGCCTGGTGATGGGCCAGGGATGGGTCCTCTGCTCCCCACCTCCTGTTGCGATTCTATGGTCCCCTCGCCCCACCCCACCTGCGACCCTGTCTCAGGGGCCCATAAAATCCAGCCCACACACTCTGACACACACACAGACTCTCATTTACTCACATACCCCTTCTCAGTCTCACACACATTCACACGCATACACTCTCAGACTCGCTCAGACACACAGACAGTCACAGACACATATGTGCACACAGATATACTTATACTTTGAAACATATGCATGTGTACACACACACAAACACACACAGACAGACACACAGACACAAACACAGACACACACACAGACACACACACAGGCACACACTCTCAGATGCCCACTCACTTTCAGACACTCACTTAAACACACAGGGCTGAATTTACTGTTCCTGTCACGGCTTCCAGTGGTGGACCAGGTCAAGTGGGCGCTGGTCCATCGCAATTATGTGGCGGGTGGCCAATTATAACAATGGAGACATGGGCCCAGCCAATTACACACTAGGGTGGGATTCGAAGCGCCTAATATGACGTCACATGAGTCCGGAGCAGATGGTGGCGCCATATTTAAAGCCCTGCCAGCACCAGCTTTCATTGCTGTGTTTGAATCATTTGCTATTTACTGCTGAAACTGGTGTTGGAATGACTCCTGAACCCCTCACACCCCTGACAAGGACGGACGCCGCACTATGGCACAGGCAAGACCGTGGTGGCACCACGATTTAGCAATGCCTCCCTTGAGATTCTCCCCCAGGGTGCAAGGGAAAGGCAGGAGGTCCTCTTCCCCAGGGATGGCAGGAAGAGATCCTTCCACCTGACCAAGAAAGCCTGGATGGCAGTTCCGAAGGAGGCCAGCAGCCACGGGGTCAGCCCCCACCGGACGTGGGTGCAGCGCAGAAGGAGAGTCAGCATCCTCCTTCGTTCTGCCAAGGTGAGTGCTCCACACCCTTCTCTTTGGGCTTTGCATGTGGGAGGAAGGGGGATGTGGGGAGGGAGGCACCAGAAAGGCACTGGCAAAGGGGGCTAGGCATCACCACATCCTGTCAGATGCATGGCTACATCTCGGCTACAGGCTATATTTTATGAAGCTCACCCCCATCACTTCCGCTGAGAGCTGATGTGGGGATGAGCCATATAGGAAACCCCAGCTGGGGACGAGGGGCTACCACTAGCGTAAAACTATCTCCCTATTTCCAAGCGGGCCTATAACAACAGGGAAATCCCGTGGACTGGTGGAGGATATGCAGACATATGGCCTCTCTCAGCAGCTGGAGTTAGCTGGGACCCAGGGCGGCCACTCAATAGTGGATGCTGAGACTGGAGTCTCCACGCAAGAGAGTGAAGATTGTCTTCATTCGACATCCAGCACACTTCTGGAGATCCACACCATGCACGGATAACATGTTGAGATCTGCACAGCCTAACCCACGCATGTTTGTGTTCTCTCAGGCAGGTCAGCATCTGCAGGAGGTTCCAGCTGAAGGGGGACAGTAGTCAACCTCTGAGGAGGAGCAGTCAGAGGATATATCACCACGTGCTTCTCCTGCACTTTCCACCGATGCAGAGACCTTCACCTCAGGGGGTTTGTGCTCAGTTTTAGAATCAGGGTCACAAACTGGTGAGTGCATCGCACACGCACCTGAGCAGCAGGCTGAGGCTGAAACAGCTGAGGCCTCTGACAGGCGGAGGACTGTGTGTAGTCAAGCCCATGCTGAGCTCCAGGCTGATGATGAGCCTCTGGTGTTGACAGAACAGGTCATGCTGGAGTTGCAGTGAGAGATGTGAAGCAACATCTGGTGGAGATGCCAGAGGCCATGCGCAGCCATGAACAGACAATGGAGGAGTCCATCCATGCCATGAGTGTTGCCATGTCTCAGGCCTGTGAGCACAGGGCTTCCTCCATCGAGAGGTTGGCGACCCTTATAGGAGACGCTGACTTCCACATCTGGGGGTTCCCGTCAGGATGGTTTGAGTGTGAACCGAGGCTCCTCAGCCCCTCCGCCAGTGAGCCCAGCTCCAATAGCCGCAATGCCTGAGGAGAGTCCTGCGCCAGTGCCGGAAACCCTCAGGCAGCCGGGGCCCTCCGGGCCTCAGGGAACCAGAGGACACCCGCCAAAGTCAGCATGGGGCAAGGGGCAGCCTGATCAGCAGCCTACCTCCAGCCCAGCTGCTAGTGCAGGGGTCACACCTCATAGAAACACTCTTAAACATATAAAGAAAACCACCTAGAGACACTTGGGGTTTCACGGGTATTTGATGTTTGCTGTTTGTTTTGTGTTCTCACATTTTTTGTTATTGAAGTTAACATTCATTATGGAAAATACCTATTCTTTCATGGCATAATTGTGAGATGCTGAGTTCACCCTTCTCCCGCATTGGGCTGCTAGTGTAGGTGCAGCCCTCCTTTGGTAAGTGTCTCACATGGGCCAGAGAGCGTGGTTAAGCTGGCCACTCGGCACGGAATCCAAATGGAAAGGAGGCGACAGACTGAATCCATTGAGGTGAGTCTTTATTGCTTTCAGTCTGAGAGGTAATCATGGTGTCTGGAAGCTGGTAGCTTTGAGATTGTCTCTTGCCTCTTTGGCCTGTCTCTCAATGTGCCTGGCCTCTGGTGCAAGGGATTCAGAATCCAATACTGCGTGCTCATCACCCTCCTCCGTGTCCTCCTCCTCAGTTGACGAGTGTTGATCAATCATGTCCTCTTCAGGCAAGGCCACCACCCCCCCCCCCCCCCCCCCCCACCTCTGCAGTGCTGGATTGTGCAGAGCACAGCAGACCATGACTATATGCGAGATCCTCACTGGGACATACTGCAGACCTCCACTGGATTGATCCAGCAACCCCATAGCCTGCTCGATGGTCGCTCAGGTGGAGCTGTGGCACATGCTGTACCTCTCCTCTGTTTCAGTGCGAGGGTTACTCACGGGCGTCAGTAACTATGTCTTTAATGGGTAGCCCCTGTCCCCGAGAATCCATCCTGAAGGTGACGGGGGGCTTGAATAGCTGTGGCACCTGGGACTGTCGAAGCATGTAGGCATTGTGCCTGCTTCCCAGGAAGCGGGCACAATCTGCAGGAAACTCTTTCGGTGGTCACAGACCAGTTGAACATTGATGGAATGAAAGCCCCTCCTGTTGATGAAGGCGGCTAGCTGGTCTGTTGGAGCCTGGAATACCACATGCACGCAGTCTATCAGACCTTGTACCTGGGGGAATCGAGCGGTGGCCCTGAATCCGATGGCCCTCTCCGCCTGAATGTCAGGGTCGGTCTGATAGTGCACATAGTCGCCGGCCCTCTTGTACAGGGCATTGGTCACCTCCTTGATGCAACAATGGGCTGCTCTCTGGGAGACCCCACATATTTCCCCGGTGGATCCCTGGAAAGATCCAGGCACATAAAAGTTAAGTGCCTGTGATCTTCAGGGCCACTGGCATAGGGTGACCATCGAATCCCATAGGTTGTAACTCGTCCTGCAGCACGGCGCATAATTTAGTTTATTTATTATTTAGAGATACAGCACTGAAACAGGCCCATTGGCCCACCGAGTCTGTGCCGACCATCAACCACCCATTTTATACTAATCCCATATTCCTACCACATCCCCACCTGTCCCCATATTCCCCTACCACCTACCTATACTGGGGGCAATTTATAATGGCCAATTTACCTATCAACCTGCAAGTCTTTTGGTGGTGGGAGGAAACCGGAGTACCCGGCGAAAACCCACGCAGACACAGGGAGAACTTGCAAACTCCACACAGGCAGTACCCAGAATTGAACCCGGGTTGCTGGAGCTGTGAGGCTGCGGTGCTAACCACTGCGCCACTGTGCCACCCATAAGTCGGTGACGGCCTGTTTGGAGAGGCGCAATCTTCACTGACAATGCCGCTCGGATATTTAGGAGTACTTGATTTCAGTCTGGTACGCTCTCTGGCACAGGTGGGCCATTCTTGGCATGACTGGCTGATATAGCTCTCGTGGAGCTTCACGGGCAGACACAGCTGTCTCCTGGACCTCCCTCCATTAGAGCCACTGCATCACGCCACAGGGGTCCACAAAGAGAGGGTATAGGAGACCCATGCCAGCTGGTCAGTAAACTTCCAGAGTGTTATCCTTGCAGAGACGAAGGTCCATTGACATCTTTGCCTTTGCTACTCATCTCGGCTTGTGCACTGATGGGCTTCAGTGGCCACCTTGTTGAGAGCTAACCCTCTCATCTGATAGTACGGCCACCTGACCCTCTCATCCAGCAAGGCTACCATGCCAACCACCGAAGACCAAGCCCACCCATGCAGAGTGCACAGTACTGCAGGCCAGCAATGGCCTCCAATCCCCCTCTTCCCCTATGTAGTGCTGGTCATGGCTGCCTACCCATTGCGGCACTGAGGCCTCGCCTCGGTGCCACCACCTTTCAAAGGCAGGCCCCCCACATTGAATCGCTTTCAATTGCATGTAAATATATTATAACTAACTGTTCTACAGTTTAAATGGTAATCCCATTGTGTCAGGGCAGCAATGCTGCCTTGGGGCTTTCCCGCTGCTGACTAAATGCAGAACCAATGCCACAACATCGGATTTCTAGGCTGGCGCATCTGAAACTATTCTCCAGTCCCACCCTTCCCCCCCCCCCCCCCCCAACACCTCCATTCCCGCTCCAAATGGGCACACTAAATTCAGCCCTTACACATACAATCTCAAATGCACACTAACCAGACAGAAATAATACTTGCAGAAAGTGGTAAACAGAAAAAATTTGTTAAAATTTGCCAATTTTGGTCCAACTAAATTTACAGGTGAGAAGATGTTGACCCTGAATTTCCGTGGACTTGGCTCTGCCATAACTTCATTGGTTTCTGTTCTGACCTCTAGCAAAGTTACCACAGTGTAGCAGCAGCGAATCTGAGGAAATTTAGGCTGAAGTGTTGCAACTTGCAGCACGACAGAGCCAAGCTTCATAGGAACATAGGAGCAGGAGTAGGCCATTCAGCCCATCGAGCCTGCTCCACCAATACAATACTCCACCTTCAGTACAATCACGTGTGATCATCCACTCCAATGCCTTTTTCCCACAGTATCCCCAATATCCCTTTATGTCATTGGTATTTAGAAATCTGTCAATCTCTGCTTTAAACATACTCAATGACTGAGAGCTTCCATAGTTCTCTGGGGTAGACAATTCCAAAGATTCCCAACCCCCTACCATCAGGAATATCGTATTTCCTTCCCTTAAGTTTGCTTTCATTGATTTTGGTGTGGTTAGTCAGAGAGGACTCACTTATCGACCAGATCTAACACTCATATGTATGTTATATGTGCCTCTGGGAGGGAGGAATAGATGTAACTATGAAATGGAAGTACAAGGACTGAATCTTACCTATTCTTTGGACCTAAGAAAAATAGATCAGAGTATTTTCCAAAGAGTGAGAAGCTAGGAACTGCAGGAGCAGAGAGATTTAGGGACCCAAGTACAGACATTACTAAAAGGTCGTGCACAGGTGCGCAAAATAATTTTAAAAAGCTGATGGAATGTTGGCCTTTATCTCAAGGGTTTTGGAATACAAAGCGATGAAGTTTTGTTGAGATCCCATCTCAAGCATTGTGCTCACCGCTGGGCACCGTACCTCAGGAAAGCTATATTGGAGTAGGTGCAGTGCAGATTCACCAGAATGATAGCCAGGCTAAAGGGGTGAGGAGTGTTTGTATAGACTAGGCTTGTATTCCTTTGAGTATCAAAGATTAAGGGGTGATCTAATTGAGGTGCTTAGGATTTGATGGGTTAGATATTTCCTCAGGCAGGGAAGTCCAGAACAAGGGGAGATAACCTTACAATTAGAGCCAGAGCATTCAGGGGTGATGTGCCCTTCATCTTCATGCAAAGGGTATTAGAAATCTGAAACTCTTGCCCCAAATAAGCTGTTGAGGCTGAGGGCCAATTGAAAATTCCAAAACTGGGATTGATAGATTTTTGCTAGACATGCGGTACTAAGGGTTGCAGAACTGAGGTGGGTAGAGGGAGTTAAGGTACAGATCATCCAAGACCTAATTGAATTGTAGAATGCGTGCAATGGGCTGAATGGCCTATGCCTGTTCTTATGTTCCTAATGTTTCTAGATCTGTGTGGCTATCAGTGTTTTAGCAAAGAATGCTTTGATTCATCTGAAAATTCTTTGTGTGTTTTGGGGGAAGGGGACTTGTATTAGCCCTCCTGTGCATTCTGTGTTCCTTCTGGATGATAGATTCTTACCTCTTGTGAAAGAGGCAATCTTGTGAAGCGCCTTGCGGTGTTTTACTACACTAAAGCACTTTATAAATACAAGTTGTTATTGTAGTGGTGTGGGTAAGAAGGGGTTAAACTTCATGGTGGATGTGTGTTTGTTGGGGTGAGATACACTCTCCGGTGCACTGTGTGTATGCCAATTCAACACACCCAAGAATTGTATTTAAGGAGGACAAAAACTTGTCTGTAGATTGTGTTTGTGAAGGGAAGAGGTTGTTTAATTCTCATAAGGGTTTTGTGTATCTAATTAAATCCTTGTGAATTAGGATAACTAGGGGTCAATTATGTTGGGGTAAAAAGAGTTAAAACTGCACAATGACAGTGAAGTTCTGGATTTGATGAATGCATCATTCTAGTTGTTCCTTTACATGACCTAAAGAAGGGATAACTAATCATTACAATATCTGAGAGCATGAATCATTGCTTTCTACAAATATCGACCCCTGATTAAAAGCAATTTCATCAGATGTCATCAAAGATGCCGCTGGTCTCTTTTTATTATGGAGTCAGACACATATTGTCAAGGTCCCTGCAAAGCCAGGGACTAATTATTTGTCCGTACTGATAGTAATGGAATTACAAACAGCATCTAAAGTGTGCGACATGATTAGTGGGATCTTGAACAGGCTGTGCTGGGTGAAGATTTGTCTGTGACAATGGGCTTAGATTACTTACCTACTGATTTAGTAATTCAGTGTATGGACCGGAGCTAAGCTTCCCACCCACTGGTTCACGGCCATTTCATTTGGGATATGGTACGATTGGAGAGCACCTCACCATTAGGTTAAACTCCTGTAAACCTTGCATGTATGCAAATGATGGGAACCTGATACTGATTATGTGTTTGTGTATGTGTGTGTGTATACATGCTGCCCCTTGGTGACACCATCCAAAAATACATTACGTTCTACATGTAAGCTGACACCACCTAACTCTACTCAGCACCACCTCGCTTGATGCCGCCACTGACTCTGATTTATCGTACTGCTTGATTGACATCCAGTCCTGGTGGAGCAGAAACATTGCAAAGACCAAGATCATTGTCTTCGGTTCCTGCCACAAACTCCATTCTCTCGCCTCATACTCCATCCCTCGCCCTGGTAACCACCTGACGATGAACAGACTGTTCACAATCTCGGCATCCTATTTGATCCTGAGATTATAACATCATCGAGGTGGCCTACTTCCACTTCCATAACATTGCCCAACTCCCCTCTGCCTTACCTCATCTGCTGCTCAAACCTTGATCCGTCACTTTGGTGCTTCTAGACTTATCTATTCTAATGCTCTTTTGGCCAGTTTCCCACCTTACACCCTCCGTGAGCACAACCAAATCTCTGCTGTCCCTAAGTCCCATTCACCCATCCATCCGTGTGTTTGGTGACCTGCATTTGGCTCTCCTGCAGTACTTTGATTTTAAAATTCTCATCCTTATCCTTTTTATCAAAGCCCTCCATCACCTCACCACCCCCCCCCCCCTCTTATTTTTGTACACTCCTCCCACCCGACAACCTTCCGAGATCCTCCAATTCTGGCCTCTTACCAACCCCCAATTTTTATTGTACTACTATTGGTTGCCATGCCATCAGCTGCCTGGGCCCTAGGCTCTGGAATTCCCTTCCTAAGCCACTATGTCCCTCTCTCTCTCTCCTCCTTTAAACACACTTTAAAATCTACCTGTCACATTCATGGGGGGAACAGTGATGAAATGTGAAATGAACTGGAGGAATTATGAAATAAAAGTAAACTGTTGAACTAAGCTACAAGGAAATCCAGACTTTACTACCCAGCAACATGGAGGGAGAGCCCAGATGATCCCTTCCTGTACTGACAATCAACATGATTATCTGTTGCAGACGGGACCATTATTAATGTCTGGAATTGCCTTAGGAGGAACATTGACATGTAAAACAGCCCATTCCAAGCTAACAACACCTATCATCAAGAATTGGGCTAGCAAAGGCTTTTGCAGACAAACTACTCCGAAGCCAAGGCCGAGATAATGGGTGTGAAATAACACCTATTTATTAAAATGGACCACATTCAGACTTCATTATGTAACGATGATCCCCACATCATGGGACATTGAACACCCCAGGGGAGAGCATCTTGAGTCATCTGACTGAAACTGAAACCTGATAAGTTGTTGCATTAAAAGACTTTAACTTCTCAGAGGGAGAAAGTAAGAAAGAAAGCCATTCCAGCCAGAGAAGCTGTGAGATCAATCCAGCTAAGCAAGGAATCCTGCCAGCACCATCTTTAAACTACTGAGGCAGAGAGATTGCAAGGTGAACTTGTAAGCTCCCCATCTGAGAAATTGAACCAGGACTTCCACCACCAACATCAGACTCAGTTGTAACTAAAGGAGTCCGCAACACTTCATCAATTCCAAGACAAGGGACATTCAGGCTTGCACCTCTGTTAAGAATTTCTCCCAGAAAACCAAGAAGGTTTCATAGTGAATTTTCTTTCCAACAATCGGACTCTAATTGCATACTACCCTCTACTCTTTATCTTTTCTTATCTGTATGCATGTGTGTGAAGGCATGAGTGGGTGAGGTTGTGGACATTTTTGGGTATTATTTTAATAACTAGTTCTTTCCTTTTTTTAAACCTATTTTTAAAAAATCTATCTACGGTCAGTTGAGAGGTGAAAAGTGGAAGTCACCCACACGATTTCCCACCTGTCCATAACACTGCCTTTTTGTCCAAGCTTTTGGTCATATGTCCTCAGATCTTTTTATGTGGCTTGGTGTCACATTTTATTTGTTAACACTTCTGTGAAACACCTTGGGATGTTTTAACACACACCACACCTTAGGAAAGGTATGTTGACCTTGGAAGGGGTAGGCGGTGGCGTAGTGGCATTATCACTGGACTAGTAACCCAGCCACCCAGGGTATTTCTCTGGGGACATGGGTTCGAATCCCACCACAGCAGAAGGTGGAATTTGAATTTAATTAATAAATCTGGAATTAAAGGCTAGTCTAATGATGGCCATGAAACCATTGTCGATTGTTGTAAAAACCCATCTGGTTCACTAATGTGAAGGAAATCTGCTGTCCTTACCTGGTCTGGCACTCATGTGACTCCAGACCCACAGCGATGTGGTTAACTCTTACATGCCCTCTGAAATGGCCTAGCAAGCCACTCAGTTGTACCTAACCGCTACGAAGTCAATAAAAAGGAATGAAACCAGACGGACCACCCAGCATCGACCTAGGCACCGGAAATGACAACGGCAGACCCAGTCCTGTCGACCCTGCAAAGTCCTCCTTACTAACATCTGGGGATTTGTGCCAAAGTTCAGAGAGCTGTCCCACAGACTAGTCAAGCAACAGCCTGACATAGTCATACTCACAGAATCATACCTTACAGACAATGTCCCAGACACTGCCATCACCATCCCCGGGTATGTCCACCGGCAGGACAGACCCACAAGGGGTGGTGGCACAGTGGTATACAGTAGGGAGGGAGTTGATCTGGGAGTCTTCAACATCGACTCTGGACCCCATGAAGTCTCATGGGCAAGGTAACATCCGACTGATTACCACCTACCGTCCTCCGTCAGCTGATGACTCAGTACCCCTCCATGTTGAACACCACTTGGAAGAAGCACTGAGGGTGGCAAGGGCACAAAATGTACTCTGGGTGGGGGACCTCAATGTCCTTCACCAAGAGTGGCTCGGTAGCACCACTACTGGCCGAGCAGGCCAGGTCCTAAAGGACATAGCTGCTATACTGGGTCTGCGGCAGGAGGTGGGGGAACCAACACGAGGGAAAAACATACTTGACCTCATCCTCACCAATCTGCCTGCCGCAGATGCTTCTGTTCATGACAGTATTGGTAGGAGTGACCACCGCACAGTCCTTGTGGAGACGAAGTCCCGCCTTCACATTGAGGATACCATCCATCTTGTTGTGTGGCACTATCACCGTGTTAAATGGGATAGATTTCGAACAGATCTAGCAATGCAAAACTGGGCATCCGTGAGGCGCTGTGGGCCATCAGCAGCAGCAGAATTGTACTCAACCACAATCTGTAAACTCATGGCCTGGCATATCCCCCACTCTACCATTACCATCAAGCCAGGAGACCAACCCTGGTTCAATGAAGAGTGCAGCAGGGCATGCCAGGAGCAGCACCAGGCATACCTCAAAATGAGATGTCAACCTGGTGAAGCTACAACCCAGGACAACTTGCATGCCAAACTGCGTAAGCAGCATGCGATAGACAGAGCTAAGCGATCCCATAATCAACGGATCAGATCGAAGCTCTGCAGTCCTGCCATATCCAGCCGTGAATGGTGGTGGACAATTAAACAACTAACTGGAGGAGGTGGCTCCATAAATATCCCCATCCTCAATGATGGGGGAGCCCAGCACATCAGTGCGAAAGATAAGGCTGAAGCATTTGCAACAATCTTCAGCCAGAAGTGCCGAGTTGATGATCCATCTCGGCCTCCTCCTGAAGTCCCCAGCATCACAGATGCCAGACTTCAGCCAATTCGACTCACTCCGTGTGATATCAAGAGATGACTGAAGGCACTGGATACTGCAAAAGCTATGGGCCCTGACAATATTCCGGCAATAGTACTGAAGACTTGTGCTCCAGGACTTGCCGCGTCCCTAGCCAAGCTGTTCCAGTACAGCTACAACACTGCCATCTACCCTGCAATGTGGAAAATTGCCCAGGTATGTCCTGTACACAAAAAGCAGGACAAGTCCAACCCGGCCAATTACCGTCCCATCAGCCTACTGTCAATCATCAGTAAAGTGATGGAAGGTGTCATCAACAATGCCATCAAGCGGCACTTAGTTAGCAATAACCTGCTCAGTGACGCTCAGTTTGGGTTCCGCCAGGGCCACTCAGCTCCTGACCTCATTACAGCCTTGGTTCAAACATGGACAAAAGAGCTGAACTCAAGAGGTGAGGTGAGAGTGACTGCCCTTGACATCAAGGAAGCATTTGACCGAGTATGGCATCAAGGAGCCCTCGCAAAACTGAGGTCAATGGGAATCAGGGGGAAAACTCCCTGCTGGCTGGATTCATACCTAGCACAAAGGAAGATGGTTGTGGTTGTTGGAGGTCAATCATCTGAGCTCCAGGACATCACTGCAGGAGTTCCTCAGGGTAGTGTCCTAGGCCCAACCATCTTCAGCTGCTTCATCAATGACCTTCCTTCAATCATAAGGTCAGAAGTGGGGATGTTCGCTGATGATTGCACAATGTTCAGCACCATTCGTGACTCCTTAGATACTGAAGCAGTCCATGTAGAACTGCAGCAAGACCTGGACAATATCCAGGCTTGGGATGATAAGTGGCAAGTAACATTCGCACCACACAAGTGCCAGGCAATGACCATCTCCAACAAGAGAGAATCTAATCATCTCCCTTTGACATTCAATGGCATTACCATCGCTGAATCCCCCACTATCAACATCCTAGGGGCTACCATTGACTGGAAACTGAACTGGAGTAGACATATAAATACCGTGGCTACAAGAGCAGGTCAGAGGCTAGGAATCCTGAGGCGAGTAACTCACCTCCTGACTCCCCAAAGCCTGTCCACCATCTACACGGCACAAGTCAGGAGTGTGATGGAATACTCTGCACTTGCCTGGATGGGTGCAGCTCCAACAACACTCAAGAAACTTGACACCATCCAGGACAAAGCAGTCCGCTTGATTGGCACCCCATCTACAAACATTCACTCCCTCCACCACCGACGCACAGTGGCATCTACAAGATGCACTGCAGCAATGCACCAAGGCTCCTTAGACAGCACCTTCCAAACCTGCGACCTATACCAACTGGAAGGTCAAGGGCATCAAATACATGGGAACACCATCACCTGCACGTTCCCCTCCAAGTCACACACCATCCTGACTTGGAACTATATTGCCGTTCCTTCACTGTCGCTGGGTCCCTGGAATTTAGAATGTTAACAGATGATTCGATTGAAGTTTCCAAGGTATTAAGGGAAACAGATAGGGTAGGTCGGGAGTAACTATTTCAGCTAGTTGAGGAGCTTAGGATTTGGGGAACCTAGAATAAAAATTAGAGCCAGACCTTTCAGAAGTGAAATTAAGAAATATTCCTGCACACAAAGGGTGCTAGAAATTTGGAACTCTCTTCTGCAAATGGAAGTTGATGTGAGATCAATTGTTAATTTTGAAACTGAGTTTGACAGATTTTTGGTATCAAAAGATATTAAAAGTTATGGGGAAAAGGTGGGTATATGGGAGTAGGTGTGGATGTGTGTGTGTGTGCATGTATCAACATTTTTGTGTGCCTGTTTGTGTGTCCATTTTTCTGTGTATATCTATATATGTGATATTCTTTTGTATAGGTGTATGTAGGTGTGACTGTATGTATCTGTTCGTGTGTGTATGTTTTCCAGTCTACGTATGTATGGCTCTGCATGTGTGTGTGATTGGAAAGAATTCCATAGAAGCCCAATTACTGAGCATAGGAAGATGTCAGGGAAAATTATGATGAAAATATGAACCCATGCGTGTGCTTGTGGAGGGTTCACCCATTTTGCTTTGGTGCTGATTCTCTGATTAGCAGTCAGTCTGGTGGCCAACTGCCTACAATTCACCCCCTTTTGGGTGGCACAGTGGCGCAGTTGTTAGCACTGCAGCCTCACAGCTCTAGCGACCTGGGTTCGGTTCTGGGTACTGCCTGTGCGGAGTTTGCAAGTTCTCCCTGTGACCATGTGGATTTCCACTGGGTGCTCCCACAGCCAAAGACTTGCAGGTTGATAGGTACATTGGCCATTGTAAATTGCCCCTAGTATAGGTAGGTGGTAGGAGAATGGTGGGGATGTGCTAGGGAATATGGGGTTAATGTAGGATTAGTATAAATGGGTGGTTGTTGGTCGGCACAGACTTGGTGGGCTGAAGGGCCTGTTGCAGTGCTGTATCGCTCTATGACTATGACTTGTGGCATGGTGCTGTGTGCAGCTAAACTTTCATTGTGTGGAGGAGAATATTGAATAGAAGCCATAAAAAGGAATAATATAGAGGAACATGACTGAGGGAGTGAATGGTGGCAAGAACTTCTCAAACAGCCAATCACAGTCAGGAGATGAATCAAAAAGCATCTTGTTTGGACAAGCAAAGAACTGCAGCTGAGTTTGTGGAGCTGGTTGTACCAGAGACAGTCGTCTCCCACTTACTGATGGGAGTGCGTAAAAAGGTTTGAATTCCAACGATTCATGGAATAATTTAATTTATATTTAAATGCTTCTTGCAGCAAAAAATATTTCCCGTTACAAAGTATGAGATTCATAGTAGGTGCAAACAATCATAATTTAATAGTATCATACAACACAGAAGGAGGCCCTTCGGCTCATCGTGCCTGTGCCAGCTCTTTGGGAGAGCTATTGAATTGCTCCACTACCCTGCTCTTTTGCCATAGCCCAGCAAATTTTTCCCTCTTCAAGATTGATTGACCATGTTCTTTTCCCTGCAACGTATGTGGTGAGACTGAATGCTACATCAGAGAAACATGAAGAAATGAGACATATCCTGACAAACCGGAGAACTGCCATCTTTTGGCTTGCTTTACTTAATTTATTTTTTGACCAAATTTAGTGGAGACCCCGTGGCATTGCTCAAGGGATGTCACAGGATGCTTCGTAAAGATGGGATTTGAGTAATGTGATTGGGTGCTGGTGCATTTAAGTTGATGTAAGTAAAGGAAATGTGGGTTAAAGTAGACTAATAAATGCAGAAGAAAAGAGAGGCTGAAGGGTTTTCTGATAAAGGCCTTTAAGATTATGAAAGGATTTGGTAGGGTAGATGTAGAGAAGATGTTTCTACTTATGGTGGAGATCAGAATTAGCATCATAAATATAAGATAGACACTAATAAATCATATAGGGAATTCAAGAGAAACTCCTTTATCCAAAAAATGGTGAGATTGTGAAACTCCCCACCACATTTAAGCGGAAGCTGGACAAATACATCTGGAAGGAAGGAATAGAAGGATGTGCTGTTAAGGTTAGATGAATTAGGGTGGGAGGAGGCTCAGGTGGAGTATGAACACTGGCTTAGACCAGTTGGGCCAAATGGCTGTAAATTCTATATAATTCTACGTAAAATTAAACTCTGCCGTGAAATTTTACACTAGAAGGAATGCTAGTACTAATAAATCAATAAAAGTGAAATACAATGATTTGCATATGTAAAGTTATTTATGTAGAAAGTGTGTATTTAATAAACTCTAAAGGGTGTAAGCCTCAGATTTGCTCACTTGTATTTGCAGCTCCTTGTTATCGAACAGTAATGGCCACTGAGTGGGGCTTTCTCAGTGCTGCAGATATAAGGCCGGCAGTCCCATGAATGGTACCTGAAGAAAGAAATTACTTACCGTTGTCTTGGCTCAACCTCCTTTGTGCCACTCCCTTCTTGGACTTTCCAATCTCAGTGGAACTGGGTGTACTGCTGCAGGTGCTTCCCAAAATGGCCAGCAAATAACATTGCAGCAAAAGAAATGAGTCAGGCATCACCATTCATTTGCACATCAGCTCCAAGTTTGTGTATGCATCAAGTGCAAGCATTCTGCCCAGCTCCCCTTCAGGGAAGAATTGGACATTCCAGGGCAATGGAAACCCAGTATTATGGTTCCCAGGCACAAAGCAGAGGAAAATATTTGCATGTATGTTTATGCAATATGAATGGGATACTTAATATTGTTTAGAAAGAATAAGAAAAAAAGATATGCATTTATATAGTGCCTTTCATGACCTCAGGATGTCGCAAAGCACTTTACAGCCAATGAAGTACTTTTGAAGTGTGGGTCACTGTCATATGTAGGAAGCTCAGCAGACAATTTTCACACAGCAATCTGACAATGACCAGATAATTTGTTTAGTTGTTGGTTGAGGGATAAATATTGTCCCGGACACCAGGAAGAACTCCCTGTTCTTTTTCAAAATAGTGCTGTGGTATCTTTAATGTATACCTGAGAGGGCAGACATGCCTTGGTTTGACGTCACATCAGAAAGATGGCATTGCCAACGGGGATTTTGTCCTCAAGTCCTTAGAATGGGACTTAAACCCAGAACCTTCTGCCTCCAAGAGGAGAGTGCTACTGACTGAACCCTTTAAAGTTTTTTTTTATTCTGGGACCTGAGCAATGTATTAAGGACTATCAATAAATACATTGATGAAGGCAAAATGTTTGGGAATCTGTTATAAGAGGTCGATGTAAGGTGCGAGAACATTATTCAATGTTTATTGAGGTACTTTAAGAATACAGAGCAATTGGTGACAAATGTTAGCTTGTTAATATTAAATGTTGAGAAATGTTGTGGAGAGCTAAATTATTAATAAAGATGGTAAGTGTGGAAGCTTACACTGAGTTAAGAAAATAAACATATGGTCATACCAGGAGGCAACTAGGTTCAGTGAGGAAGTAGTTGAGTGAGACCTGGAAGTACTTAGGATGGGTCTGAAGGTAAGTGGAATGTATCAGTTGGGGAGGTTTCTAAATTTTCTTATTTATTCACTCACGAAATTTGGGCATTGCTGGCAAGGCTGGCATTTATTGCCCATCTCTAGTTGCCCTTGAAAAGGTGGTGGTGAGCTGCTGCCTTAAACTGATGTAGTCCATGTGATGTAGGTACTAACAGTGCTGTTAAGGAGGGAGTTCCAGGATCTTGACCCAGTGACTCAATATATTTCTAAGTCAGGGTGGTGTGTGACTTCGAGAGTGTGGTGTTCCCGTGCGCCTGCTGCCCCTTACCCTCTAGGTGTTATAAGTTGCAGGTTTGGGAGGTGTTGTCGAAGAGGCCTTGGCGAGTTTCTGCAGTGCCCTGCTGTCAAGTTGGGCTTGTGGTGGAGGGAATGCATTTAAAAAAAAGACTTGCATTTATACAGCACCTTTCAAACCTCAGGGCATTCCAAAGTGTTTAATCGGCAAGGAAGTACTTTTGAAGTGTAGTCACTATGGTACTGCAGGAAACATGGCAGCCAATTTGCACACAGCAAGCTCCCACAAGCAGCAACGTGATAGTGACTAGATAATCTGTTTTAGCAATATTGGTTGAAGGACAAGCATTGTTCAGGACACCGGGGACAGCTGGCCTGTTCTTCTTCAGATATTTTTTGTTAATGTTTAATGTTCCATCCAAAGAACAACACTTCCACAGTACTGAAGTGGAGGATCAGCCTGGATTTCATGCTTATGGTTCTGGAGTGAGTGTTGAATCCACAACCTTCTGTTCAGAGACGAGGGTGCAAGTAACTGAGCCCCACTTAACATGTTAAGGTGGTAGATGGAGTGTCAATCGAGTGGACTGCTTTGCCCTGGTTGGTGTTGAGCTCCTTGAGTGTTGTTGGTGCTGAACTCATCCAGGAAAGTGGTGAGTATTCCATCACACTCCTGACTTGTGCCTTGTGGTTGGTGGAAAAGCTCTGGGGATTCAGGAGGTGAATCACTCACCACAAAATACTCAGCTTCTGACCTGTTCTTGTCGCCACAATGTTTATGTAGCTGGTCCAGTTAAGTTTTGGTCAACAGTCACCCCCCAGGATGTTGATGGTGGGGGATTCAGCAAAGGTTAGGGAGTTGGATGCCAAGGGGAGAAGGTTACATTCTCTTGTTGGAGATGGTCACGTCCTGGCACTTGTATGAAACAAATGTGGCTTGCCACTTATGTGGACGTCACTGGCAAGGCCAGAATTCTTTGCCTATCCTGAATTGCTCTTGAACTGAGTGGCTTGCTAGGCCATTTCAGAGGGCATTTAAGAGTCAATTGCTGTGGGTCTGGAGTCACATGTAGGCCAGACCAGGTAAGGACAGCAGATTTCCTTCTCTAAAAGACATTAGTGAATCAGATGGGTTTTTACAACAATCGATGATAGTTTCATGGCACTATTACTGAAACGAGCTTTGATTTCCAGATTTTTTATTAATTAATTAAATTTAAATTCCACCAGCTGCCATGGTGGGATGTGAACCCATGTCCCCAGGGCATTAGTCTGGGTTGCTGGATTACTAGTCCAGTGACATTACCATTACACCACCATCTCCCCGTAGCTATCTAGGTCTTGCTACAGGACAAATTAGACCAGTCTATGATAAAAACAGAAAATGCTGGAAATACTCAGCAGGTCTGGCAGCATCTGTGGACAGAGAAACAGTTAAATTTCAGGTCAATGACCATTCTGTGAATTGGGATTGTGCCATGGCTCCACAAAGGATATAAACTTTTGAGTGTGACAATGATTATTCCCTAACTGACAGGTTTGTGAAATATGAATGTAACCTTATAGATTCATAATACAGTATAGCACAGAAGGAGGCTATTCAGTCCATCAAGCTTGTGCTGGCTCTTTCAAAGAGCAATCCAGTTAGTCCCACACCCCTGCTCTTTCCCCATATCTCTGGAATTGTTTCTCTTTCAAGTATTTATCCAATTTCCTTTTGAGGGCTACTATTGAATCTGAATCCACCGCAATATAAAGAAGTGCATTTCAAATACTTAACACTTGTTGCATAAAAAAGTTTTTCCTCATGATGAGCCTTGTACTTAACATCTGGTGTTATTCACAAGAAAGAAAGAAAAGAAAGGCTTGCATTTTACAGTGTCTTTACCAGTCTTAAAACAGAAGCATTTTTGTTATAGTGTAGGAAACGCGGAGGCCAATTTACCTGCAGCAAACTCCCACAAACAAATAATCTATTTTTAACTTTGTTGGTTGAGAGATAAATATTGTCCAGAACACTGGTGATAACTCCCCCGTTCTTCTTTGAAATAGTACCATAGACTTCGTTTTAATGTTTTACGTGAACGTTCATCTTAAGAGGGCAGATGCGACTTCAGTTTAACTTTTTGTGACAACCAGGTGAGTATGGTGTCTAGGGGTCTATCTCAGCCTTCATTTGGTCTTATGGTAACAGGGTTTTAATTTTACTCATGCCATGTTTTGAGTTCCCCTTGGTGAATCCTTTTTCACCACTTTCCAATTATAAGACGAAGAAATGAGCATAAATAGGCTTTCTTAGGTTTAAAGAAGAAAAGTGAAATTTTATTAAACTTAAACTCTAATTTGGTTAATGCCTATGGATACATGCCGTGCCCCACGCTAGCAGGCATATGCGATATGCACATGCAAATAGAGACAGAAAAGAGCAGAAGAAAAAATAACGTGGAGAGGTTTGAGGCAATATCAGAAGAGTTTCTTGTTACTGTGCTTCAAGCTCACTGTACTCCTTTTGTAGGTAGTTCTTGCTTGTAGGTAATGCTTGCTTTTCGTTGGGGCCCAGTGTTCTTCTTAAACCTTGTCCACGGTAGGAGACCTTTCTTTCTTGGAGTTCATATGTCTTCAATGGTTTCCGAAACTGGTGAGAGCGAGATGAGAGCAGACAGGAGAGAAGTTTTTTCCAGTCCAGGAACAAACAGCTTTCTGAGTTTTAAAACTCTGTGGCAAGTTCAAATTAAAAAAAACTCCAACAGTCAGTTAGTCATGTGACTAAACTGTCTGACCACGTCTGTTTGTGTATTCGGCCATCTTAGCAGTTAACCTGGAATGCTAGCCTCTCCACCTTCAATGACTGGTAATCAAAAGTCCATTGTGGATTAAATTGGAGCAGGAAGTGGCCCCTTTTTCTTTTCCAAGTACTGTCTGTTACTATGCAAATGTCTTTCCAGTCAAGGGTCTGGTGTGTTTTTTTAATTTTAAAACAAGTTATTTCTTTACTCCAGTAACAGTTTAAAAATCAATGTTCATGTTGGGAAATTAAGGTGTCTCATTCTTGGCAGGTGGGGGCCTGCATGACGATCTCAACCAAAAGACGGCACTTCTAACACTTCCCTCAATACTACACTGAAGTGTCAGCATGTATTTACATCCCTGGAGTAAGGCTTGAGCCTACAACCTTCTGAATCAGAGAGGAGAGGGCTACCAATTGAACCATAGTTGACAGTGTGGCTGTTGGTACATTTTTTTGATGCAACTGCAAACTGTGTTGAAGTATTTGACCAAAGAGACAAGCAGACATGGAGATCCGTATGCTTCAAAACTTGACTAACTTCCTGATTACTACTGGAGTCAAAAACCCTGGAATTATTTAAGAAGCAATTAGATGCTGAAATGGGCAGGGGGAGGAACTATTGAGTGAATTGAGATGGGCTAAATGGTTTTGCTCGTTCATAAATATCTTGTCATCAGGTTGCAAATATGCAACATTTTTATGGATTGCAAGTTAATCTATTTTCATACACTTAGTATTTGACACAAAACACACATCACAGAATCCTTCCAAACAGCTGTGTATGGCTTCCAGCAGTATCGGAGGTTTTATTGTCTAATTTTTATAACCCATTACTGTGGGATTCCAACTTTAAATCATTGCAAAATGCTTCTTTACTCCTGGCCATTAACAATGGATGTTGGGGGAGTTTTCTGATGTGCTTGCAGTCACCAGTAGTCTGAGTTTACATGTAACTGATATATGCTGGGATTCAATTATGTGGATTTAGAATGACGCCATTCCAGTTAAAGCCAGGAGTGACTAACAGTTCTGTGTGCTTCATTCAGCTTCAATGTTTAACCTTTGGTGGGGGGGGTTGCTGTGATTCACATGAATCAACTTGTAAAACCAAACTTTGGCTCAAAAGAAAAGCTTCACCAGGAACAAAACACAAAAGCTTCCCAATGAATTTGTACAAAGATAGCACTGGAACATCAAGTACAATAAGGAAACAGTCAGTTAAAGTTCCCACTGTGAAATGAAATAAACTTTTGACTCTTAGTAGTCTGCTCTAATTCTGTCAACTTATCAGCTCACTGTTGTCCCAAAGGGTTCATGTATATTTGTACCTGGGACCAGCGGTTTCACTGATGTAGCCCTATAAAGAAAAAAAGGAAGTTCTTACATTTATAAAGTACCTTGCATGGCCTCAGAACATCCTAAAGTGTTGTACAGCCAATCAATGACTTTGGAAGTGTAGTCACTGTTGTAATGTCAGAAACACAGCAGCCAATTTGCACACAGAAAGGTCCCAAAACAGCATTGAGACAATGATGAGATAATCCGTTTTTTTAATGATGCTAGTTCAGGGATGAACTTTGGTCAGGATATTGGGGACAATGTGCTGCTCTATGCTATTTAGTGCTGTGGGATTGTTTCGATGCACCTGGAGGCAGAGAAGACCTTCACTTAACATCATAACTGGAAGGAGAGAGAGAGAGAGAGAGAAAACACAGTGGGAGCAGAGCTTTAAAAAGTGCGCCAAAAGGAACAGAGTCGGAGACCACAGAGAGAGAGAGGGTATTTTAAGGGAGTAAAAACAGAGAGAAAAAAACAAAGAGTGACATCACAGGAAAACCGTAAGTTCATTGGTTGCAAAGTAACTGCTAGTTGAATTACCTATTCTAAGTTGATTTCAGATTAAAGGTGAATAGGAAAAATATTTTACAGATTAAAAACTAAAGACCAGTCGGAAATTTGAAAAACAAATTAATATCTAATTAAATAAAATAGAGATGCAGGGCCAGGCGATGTGTTGTACCTGCATGATGTGGGAGCTGGTGGACCCCATTGTGGTTCCTAGAGACCACATCTGTAGCAACTGTTGGCTGCTCGAGGAACTCCGGCTCAGAGTTGATGAGCTGGAGTCTGAGCTTCAGTCACTGCAACACATCAGGGAGGGGGAGAGTTACCTGGATGCTGTGTTTCAGGAGACAGTCATACCCTTTAGATTAACTACCTTGAATTCGGCCAGTGGTCAGGGACAGGAGGGTGTGACTATGAGTGAGGCAGGTAGAGGGATCCAGGAGGTAGCTTTGCAGGAGCCTTAGCCCTTATCCTTGTCCAAAAGGTTCAAGATTCTTGCTCCCTGTGTGGACAAGATCAGGGACTGTAGGGAGGATGAGCAGACTGACAATAGCACCGAGGCACAGGGAGCCATTCAAGTGGGGGGAGAAAAGAGAAATGTAGTCGTAATCGGGAATAGTATAGTTAGGGGCATAGACACTGTTCTGTGTGGCCAGGATCGAGAGTGCCGAAGGCTGTGTTGCCTACCTGGTGTTAGGATTCAGGATATCTCATCTGGGCGACAAAGGAACTTGGAGTGGGAGGGTAACCAGTTGTCGTGGTCCACGTCGGTACCAACGATATAGACAGAATGAGGATAGAGGTTCTGCTGAGGGAATATGAGCAGCTAGAGGCTAAATTAAAAAGCAGAACCGAAAAGGTAATAATCTCCTGATTACTACCTGAGCCACGAGCTAATTGGCACAAGGTCAATAAGATTAAAGAGGTAAATGCGTGGCTCAAAAATTGGTGTGGGAGAAATGGGTTTGAATTCATAGGACATTGGCACCAGTACTGGGGAAGGACATATTGCACCATGGAATCGTACAAGAGTAGGGAAATTTGATAATAGAACAAACTTAAAGGTTTTGTATCTGATGCACAAAGCATTCGGAATAAAATTAATGAGTTAACGCGCAAATAGAGACGAATGGGTATGATTTAGTGGTGATTACTGAGACGTGGTTGCAGGGAAACCAGGTTTGGAAATTGAATATCCAAGGGTACTCAGTATTTCGGAATGATAGGCAGGAAGGAAAAAGAGGTGGTGTAGCTTTGTTAGTAAAGGAAGAGATCAGTGCTGTAGTGAGACCACTGGAGATCAAGACGTAGAATCAGTCTGGGTAGAAATAAGAAATAGCAAGGAAAAGAAGTCCCTTGTGGGTGTAATCTATAGGTCCCCAAATAGTAGTTCCGCAATGGGGCACTGTATAAACCAGCAAATACTAGGGGCTTGTAAGAAAGGTAGGGCAAGAATCATGGGTGATTTTAATATACATATAGACTGGATTAATCAAATTGGCAAGGGAAGCCTCAAGGGAGAATTCATTGAATGTATTAGAGATTGTTTTTTGGAGCAATATGTTGTGGAACCAACCAGGGAGCAGGCTATTCCAGATTTGGTATTATGTAATGAAATGGGATTAATTAATGATCTCATAGTTAAGGATCCTCTAGGGAAGAGTGATCATAGCATGCTAGGATTTCAAAGTTAGTTTGAGGGCGAGAAACTGGAGTCCCACATTAGTGTTCTGAAGTTAAACAAAGGTAATTACATAGGCATGAGGACAGATTTGGCCCTAGTGGACTGGGTAGGAAGACTAAAAGGTAGGGCCGTTGATGAGCAGTGGCAGATGTTTAAGGAGATATTCAGTTCCTCCCAACTAAAATATATTCCAGAGAGGAAGAAAGATTGTAAGAGGGGGGAAAAACATCCACACCTAGCAAGGAAGTTAAGGATAACATAAAGACAAAAACTAAAGCATACCATATTGCAAAGGCTGGAAGATTGGGAATCTTTTAAAGATCAACAAAGGGTTACCAAAAAAGTAACAAAAAGAGCGAAGGTAAATTGTGAAAGAAAACTAGCGCAAAATATAAAAACGGATAGCAAAAGCTTCTTTAAGTATATAAAAGGAAAGAGAGTAGCTAAAGTGAATGACTGTTGGTCCCTTGGAGGATGTGACTGGGGAGTAAATAGTGGGGAACACAGAAATGGCAGAGACACTAAATCAGTATTTTGCCTCAGTTTTCACGGTGGAGGACATTAGTACCATCCCAATAGTAACAGGTAATACAGAGGTTATAGAAAGGGAGGAGCTTAGAACAATCATCATCACTAGGGAAAAAGTACTGAGCAAACTATTGAGATTGAAGACAGATAAGTTCCCAGGGCCTGATGGTCTACATCCTAGGGTCTTAAAGGAAGTGGCAGCGGAGATAGTGGATTCATTGGTTATAATACTCCAAAATTCCCCGGATACAGGGAAGGTTACAGTGGATTGCAAAAATGCTAATATAACACCCTTATTCAAAAAGAGTGGGAGGCAGAAAGTAGGAAACTATAGACCAGTTAGTTTAACATCTGTCATTGGGAAATTGTTAGAATCTATTATTAAGGAAGTAATAACAGGACATTTAGAAAGTCAAAACGCAATCCATCAGAGTCAGCATGGCTTTATGAAGGGTAAATCGTGTTTGACTAATTTGCTAGAGTTCTTAGAAGATGTAACAAGTAAAGTGGATAATGGAGATCCTGTAGATGTAGTATATCTGGACTTCCAGAAGGCATTTGATAAGGTGCCGCACAAAAGGTTAATACACAAGGTAAGATCACATGGGGTTAGGGGCAATTTATTAGCTTGCATAGAGGATTGGCTAGCCAACAGAAAACAGAGAGTCAGGATAAATGGGTGCTTTTCTGGTTGGCAAGATGTAACTAGTGGGGTGCCACAGGGTTTGGTCCTCGGGCCCCAACTATTTACAATCCACATTAATGACTTGGATGCAAGGATAGAAGGTACTATAGCCAAATTTGCAGATGACACTAAAATAGGTGGGATAGTAAGTTGCAATAAAGAAATAAGAAATTTACAAATGGATATGGATAGATTAGGTGAATGGGCCAAAATTTGGCAGATGGAGTTTAACGTGGATAAGTGTTGGGTTATCTATTTTGGTCGGAAGAATAGAAATGCAAATTATTATCTAAATGGAGAGAAACTTCGATGCAGAGGGATTTGGGTGTCCTCGTGTATGAATCACAGAAAACTAGTATGCAGGTGCAGCAGGTAAGGAAGGCAAATGGAATTTTTGCATTTATTTCCAAAGGAATAGAGTATAAAAGCAGGGAAGTGTTGCTGCAACTGTACAAGGCATTAGTGAGACTGCACCTGGAGTATTGCGTACAGTTTTGGTCCCCTTACTTGAGGAGGGATGTAGTTGCATTGGAGGCAGTTCAGAGGAGGTTCACTAGATTGATTCCAGAGATGAGGGGTTTGTCTTATGAAGAGAGATTGAGCAGTTTAGGCCTTTATTCTCTGGAGTTTAGAAGAATGAGAGAGATCTAATTGAGGTGTATAAGATAATTAAGGGGATTGACAAAGTAGACGTAGAGAGGTTGTTTCCTCTGGTGGGGCAATCTAGAACGAGAGGTCATAGTGTTAGGATAAGGGGCAGCAGATTTAAAACAGAGATGAGGAGAAATTACTTCTCTCAATGGATCGTGATTCTGTGGAATTCACTACCCCAGAGTGTGGTGGATGCTAAGTAAATTTAAGGAGGAGATAGACAGATTTTTAATTCGTAATGGGTTGGAGGGTTATAGGGAACGGGCAGGAAAGTGGAGTTGAGGCCAAGATGAGATCAACCATGATCATATTGAATGGCGGAGCAGGCTCTAGGGGCTGAATTGCCTACTCCTGCTCCTTGGTCTTATGTGCTTATGTCCAATGGCATGTTCTGCTGCATTATAGATCCATCTGATACTGTGCACTGGAACACATCGTCCTGGTATAGCATGGCCTTGCAGTGCCCCATGCTTTTTTCAACTGACGTGTCAGCTTGGTCCATTTGGAAGCCATTTTTACCTCTGGGCAAGAAGGTTGTGGGTTGGATCCCCACACCAGCACTTAAGTACACAATCTAGCCGTTTCCCCAGCAAGAGCATTTGGAAGAGACGTTTCGAAAGGTGCTGAGATTTGTATCCTATAAGGACGAGAGTAAGTGGATTGGACAATCCTTTTCATCTGAACCTAGAGGAGATGTTAAGAGGCACTATACAAAGATGCAAGCTTTCATCTGTCAATGCTGTTGTATAATACACTTCCATTGATTAACACAATACCTTGGTACTGCTCAGAATTACATCCTGTGCATATGGGTATGGTGGTCACATAGCTATATTACTGTAATGAGATCAAATTTAATAAAAGTAGTAACTTGTGGCTGGCACCAAAAAAAGATGATCATAAAAGGATAATTAGTTCACAAATATCCTTAAGAGAAGGGAACTTGCAAACTCTACCAATCTGGCCGACATGTGATTCGAATGGTTGATTCTTAATGCTCTCATTCAGTTGTACAAGCAGCGACACAAGAAGATCCACTCATTACCTTCTCACTCTCAGGAAAACTAGGGATGGACAGTAAATCCAGCCTTGCTAGTGTCACCACATCGCAAGAATAAATAATTAAGAAAATGATACTTCACTGCTATGGGTTATTGTAAGAAGCAAAGGGAAAGCAGTAATGAGATAAATGCCCAGATAATCTGTTTCATGGTTAAGGGATAAATATTGGCCAGGACACCAGAAGAACTCCCTTGTTCTTCTTCAAATGATGCTATGGGATCATTTACATCCAGCTGGGCAGATGGGGTCTCAGTTTAACATCACAAACAGCACCTCTCACAGTGCAACCTTCCCTAAGTGTTACACTGAAGCACAAACTAAGATTATATGCTGAAGTCTCTGGAGTGGGGTTTGAACTTACAAACCTTATGACACCATGCTACCTCAGAGCCAACACTAACACATCTGGCATGCTGTCTCTCTCCTAAATCTATGTGGCGCTGCTCGTGAGTGTCTGGGATCTGGAGCATGATTGCCCTGGTCTGCGCCTCTACTATTCTCTGAGGCAAAACATTCCATGCTGTAATAACTCTATATAAAGGCTGTAAAGTTCAGCTCGGTAGCACTGCTGGTGTCGGCTCTACTGAAGTCTAGAGAGCCAAAAATGGCAGCTGGAACCATCTCCAGCCACTTGTGGCACGGCATGCCGTACCTGGAGGAGCACCAGCGCAGGCATGCCATGTGTGCACGGGAAGCATGCAGTCTGGGTAGATCATGAAATCAGTCAAAGTCTATCGCTGATATGACACCCAACCTGCCATTTTGTTAACAGCCTCCTTAAACACTCGCAGCTGAACATGCATTCAGCTGCATGAGGGACTCTCCCCAATGGCGATATTCAAAGGCATCAGCATAGGACTTTCAGGTGATTTGCTTTTGACTTTCTTTTGTTGCTGAAGAGTTAGTGGAAGTACTGCATTCACTGTTAGAGGAATTCTGAAGAGTTATTGGAGTCAGAAGGGAGTTGCTGCTGGACTTTTCCAAGGAGTTCATTGGAGTTTGAAGACCTGTCAGCAGAAAGGCTACGATGACTCATGTGGGCAACAGTTTCAGTCCGACAGGGTGATGTAGCACAGGCAGCAGAGAGGGGAAGCTATGCGCAGAGGGAGGAAGAGGAGGGCTCTTGACAGAAGACTGTACTCACCTAGGGTTGTCAGGGAGCAGTTCTCCCACCACCACAGCCAGGATCAGTGTCTGAGGCAACAATAATTCACCAGGAGGTTGTCACAGAACTGTGCCACTACGTGAGTAAGAAAGGCCCTGAAGCCAGGAAAGGGGACTTCATAGTGTCTCTGGAGGAGCAGGTACGGGGCTTTGCCAGGGTTGTAGGATTCCCAGTGGTGCAGAGTGCTATCGGATGAACACACATGGCACTGCAGGTGTCATATATTAACAGGGAGTTGTACAGCAACCGCAAGGGGTACCACTCCCTTAATGTTGAGTTGGTGTGCAACCAAACACAGAGAATTAAGTTGGTGAATGTGCACAATCTTGGCAGCAGCCAAGATGATTCGATCCTGTGCCAGTTAGCTGTTCCTGCCATATTTGAGGCACCATAATGAACAAGAGGCTGGTTGCTTGGTGACAAGGGATACCTACTTTACACATAGCTCATGACTCCCCTTTGCTACCAACTACACGTGGACAGCACACATACATCATGAAGCAAACCATCAGCGTTCTAAAACAACCGTGCCACTGCCCAGAACACTTGGGGGGGGGGATCCCTCCAATACCTTCCAAAGCATGTCTCCAAATTAGGGGTGGTCTGCTGCGTTCTCCGAGACCTGGCTCTCATGAGGGCGCAGCCCTTGCCACTCGGTCTTCGCCAAGGACCTCAGGAGGAGGAGGAGGGTGAGGAGGAGGAGAAAGGGAGGAGTGACCCCAGACCCCTTTGTTCTGGATGGGCTGATCGTGAGCAACTAATCAAACTCTGATTCTCCTAAGATCCCATCCTCACTTGTCCGCTGGTTCACAATTTCCAACCTTTCCATCCCTCTGCTCTGGATCATCACAGCATCCTCATGCCCAATGTCCTGAACTAGAAAAGATTCCATAACAACTTTATCCAACAACACTTTCAATAATACATACAAAACTGAACTATTCAACCTTGTGCATTCCCTTGGTGCCTGTCTTGTGGGTGTCTTTGCTTGGCCTAGTGCTCCGATGCAATGTTACCCCACTGGTTACAACATGGCCGGTGGAAGGCTGCTGACTTTCAATGGGGAAGACTTCAGATGGCCTTGCATGATACCCTCGAGCAGCTGGAGGGCCCGGCTTTGGACTGCACCACCTCGGCATGGGCGGTAGCAGCCTGGGCTGGCTGACAGGCAACAGGGAGGGTACTGGTGAAGTGGCAGTGGTGGGAACACAAATGCTGTCATCCTGAGAGAGGACAGCAGGTTTGTGCTCCATGGAGCCACTGACACTCCCCTGGGCAGCGCCTCAACAATCGGAGTAATCTGCCAGAGTACAAATTGTTCGACTGCCATGAGAACCTGCATGCACCTTTGAGCATTGGTATCTTCAGCCATGATGGCAGCTGTCTCAGCCTGTATGGCACCAAGCTGGGCTTGCCTGGCAACAAGCATGACCTCAGTCTGAGTCTCAGTCTCAGGCACACAGACATTGTGTGACTTCTGCTTGTGATGTAATGGAAGCTGAGACATCAGCCACCAGCTACTGCATCACAATTGATCCATAAATGCTGACATGGAGTTGGCCAACATTTCCACATTGGAAAGGATGGGCTCCAAGCTCTACGCGAAGCCCTGTGTCAAGTTGGAGTCTCCATGCTCCTTGATAATGACAGCGGATGTATGCCTGGTCTGCCAATGGGCCAAGCATTTCTGTGCGCATGCTCATCAGCCTTTTCCTGTACGCCACCCCATTAAAGTCCTCATCCGCGTCCTCTGCAAGAGAACTTGTCTCCGGCCTCGCCCTCTGGGGAGCTGGCACATGTGCTACCCTTTCACCCTGGTCTGGCTGCAGCCTGCTTGTGCCCAGTGACTCACGACATGCTGATCCAGCCTCTTTGCAATCCTCTAAAGTATACGCAATGCCAGTATCTGGGCTGGTGGCTGCCAGTGTCAGATCAAGTGACGGTGCTTCTTTGGTGTTTGGTTAATGTGCCTGTCATAGCCGAATAGTGTGTGGAAACTGAGATGTGGGTGTGAGGCTTGCAGCAGTGGTGAGTATGATAGGTATGAGTCCTCATTGCTGATTGCGTAATGATGGAGATGTGGTGCACTGAGCAATGGGCGAGGTTAGTGGTACAATAGTTAAGATCTGGCATTTGAAGGTGCATTCACTGATCTTGTCCACCCGTTTGAGCTCATTGAACTTTTTCTGGCACTTCAGCCAGATCCGCAGGGCCAGACTCCTTGATTTTACCTCCATGGCTACCTGTTCCTACTCCCTTCAAAGTGGGTATTTGGAGGGCTGCTTGGCACCCCATGGAAAAATGACCGTTCTCCACCTTTCCATCTCCTGGACTAAGGCCTCCATCTCTGCATCAGAGAAGCTGGGAGCTCTCCCTCTGGTCTGCTGCACGCCCATTGTTAATCTTCCTTCCCTGAAAGATTTTCACAAACAGTTTGCCCAGCTGCTACAGCCTGAATGCACCTCCCCTCTAAGAAGTGCTGGCTAGATCTAAGTCATGCTAGCCACACATGCACTTGGGTCCACTGCTGAGAATGCAGCCATTAGCAACATGTCCAGTGCTAGGCTGCACACCACAAACATGGTGATGAACTGGCAGCACAACATTTAGATGCTGCCTGCATCACCTCCACCGGGTTCACTCATGGGCTTAATCAAAATTTTAGCCCAAAGAAATTTCTCCAATCCTCTCTCCTTACACTCAGTGACAATTTTAAACTGATGACCTCTTGTTATTGATTCTCCCAACTAGAGGCTTTTCTTATTCATTCTATCAAAACCCTGAATAACTTTTTAAATCTCCATTAGATTTCCTCTTGGCCTCCTCTGCTCCAGTGGAAATAGTCCTGGATCTCAAATATCTCCTCCCAATTGTAGATTGTCATCCTTGGCATCATTCTAATGAATTTTCGCTGTATGCTCCCTTCTCTTTACAATGGCAGGTGGAAGTTGTCTATGTCGAGTGTAACGTCTATGTCCTTCCAAATGACATAACCATAATGGTATTCCCAATGGCCTCAAATAAAGATATAATGGAAAATGAGAAAAATATATTTTTTCTAAAATCTCCAAAAACTGATCTTCTAACAACCTGCAAAGACCATTTAATTTAGACAGGCTGACGACAAGTCTGATTCCAGGCGTGAATTCCAGGAATATGAGTGTGTGCGCATTATCAAATAACATGACACATTCCACAGTGTTTTCTTATTTAAGTGAAGCTGTCAAATGGTCTGCACCAATGTTTCACCCAAGCGGAATTGTGCTGGCTACGTAAGGGGGCAAATATTTGATCAGATCAATCTCAGCCCAGAATAATGCTGCCCCTGTCCTGGCTCTGATATTAACTGACCCAAAAATTCAACTCATCGTGTCCTTTAAATTCCTTGGGGCAAATTTTAGCATTTGACGAAAAGGGGTGACATTGAATCAGCCGCCAATGGCAAACCCATCCAATATTCCTTCATATTAGCTTCAACAACAACAACTTGCATTTATAAGGCACCTTTAATGTCATAAAACATCCAAGGCAGTCTAAAGAAGCATTATCAAATAACATTTGACATCAAGCTACATAAGGACATATTAGGACAGGTGACCAAAAGCTTGGCCAAAGAGGGAGGTTTTAAGGAGCATCTTAAAAGAGGAGACATGGAGAGATTACTATAGGGCATTCTAGATCTTAGGGCTTGGACTGCTGAAGGCACTGGTGCCAATGGTGGAGCAATTAAAATTGTTGATACGTATGAGGCTAGAATTAGTGGGAGGTTGAAGAGATCGAGAGGGACAATACTATGGATGGATTTGAAAACAAGGATGACAATTTTAATATTGAGACGTTGCTGGATTGGGAGCCAATATTAGAATATAGAACATAGAACAGTACAGCACAGTACAGGCCCTTCGGCCCACGATGTTGTGCCGACCCTTTAACCTAGTCTAAGATCAAACTACCTACATACCCTTCATTCTACTATCATCTATGTACCTATCCAAGAGTCGCTTAAATGTCCCTAATGTATCTGCTTCTACTACCACCGCTGGCAGTGCATTCCACGCACCCACCACTCTCTGTGTAAAGAACCTACCTCTGACATCTCCCCTAAACCTTCCTCCAATCAACTTAAAATTATGCCCCCTGGTGATAGCCCTTTCCGCCCTGGGAAAAAGTCTCTGGCTATCCACTCTATCTATGCCTCTCATCATCTTGTACACCTCTATCAAGTCACCTCTCATCCTTCTTCGCTCCAATGAGAAAAGCCCTAGCTCCCTCAACCTTTCTTCATAAGACATGCCCTCCAGTCCAGGCAGCATCCTGGTAAATCTCCTCTGCACCCTCTCTAAAGCTTCCACATCCTTCCTATAATGAGGTGACCAGAACTGAACACAATATTCCAAGTGTGGTCTAACCAGGGCTTTATAGAGCTGCAGCATAACCTCGCGGCTCTTAAACTCAATCCCCCTGTTAATGAAAGCCAAAACCCCATACGCCTTCTTAACAACCCTATCAACTTGGGTGGCAACTTTGAGAGATCTATGGACGTGGACCCCAAGATCCCTCTGTTCCTCCACACTGCCAAGAATCTTGTCTTTAAGCCTGTATTCCGCATTCAAATTCGACCTTCCAAAATGAATCACTTCACACTTTTCCAGGTTGAACTCCATCTGCCACTTCTCAGCCCAGCTCTGCATCCTGTCAATGTCCCGTTGCAACCTACAACAGCCCTCCACACTATCCACAACTCCAGCAACCTTTGTGTCATCGGCAAACTTACTAACCCAGCCTTCCACTTCCTCATCCGAGTCATTTATAAAAATCACAAAGAGCAGAGGTCCCAGAACAGATCCCTGCGGAACACCACTGGTCACCGATCTCCAGGCTGAATACTTTCCATTTACTACCACCCTCTGTCTTCTATGGGCCAGCCAATTCTGTATCCAGACAGCCAAATTTCCCTGTATCCCATGCCTCCTTACTTTCTGAATGAGCCTACCATGGGGAACCTTATCAAACGCCTTACTAAAATCCATATACACCACATCCACTGCTCTTCCTTCATCAATGTGTTTTGTCACATCAAAGAATTCAATAAGGCTTGTGAGGCATGACCTGCCCCTCACAAAGCCATGCTGACTATCTCGAATCAAACTATGCTTTTCCAAATAATCATAAATCCTGTCTCTTAGAATCCTCTCCAATAATTTGCCCACCACCGACGTAAGCCTGACTGGTCTGTAATTCCCAGGGTTATCCCTATTCCCTTTCTTGAACAAGGGAATAACATTTGCCACCCTCCAATCATCTGGTACTACTCCAGTGGACAGTGAGGATGCAAACAGCATCGCCAAAGGCGCGGCAATCTCTTCCCTCGCTTCCCGTAAAACCTTGGGTATATCCCGTCTGGCCCCGGGGACTTATCTATCCTCATGTCTTTCAAAATTTCCAGCACATCCTCCTTCTTAACATCAACCTGTTCGAGCATATCAGCCTGTTTCACGCTGTTCTCACAAACGACAAGGTCCCTCTCACTAGTGAATACTGAAGAAAAGTATTCCTTAAGGACCTCCCCTACCTCCTCCGACTCCAGGCACAAGTTCCCTCTACTATCCCTGATCGGCCCTACCCTCACTCTGGCCATCCTCTTGTTCCTCACCTAAGTGTAGAACGCCTTGGGATTTTCCTTCATCCTACCCGCCAAGACTTTTTCATTAGTCAGTGGGCACAGGAGTAATGGGTGAACAGGACTTAACAAAATCAGGTGGAGTGTATAATGGGCGGTTGATCCAACATTGCCCATTTTAAACTATTGACAAAATTCTAAATTACCCCCCCGAGCATGTTGCAGCCTTGAACACATTTCCAGATACTTATAATTCACAATATAATGGACTTAACAAATATCAGAAGTTGGGATTAATATTCAGAAGTAACTGACCTTCTAACACCCAAGGCCTGTCCGCCAACTACAAGGCACAAGTCAGAAGTGCGATGGAATACTCCCCACTTGCCTGAATGAGTGCAGCTTCAACAACATTCAAGTCAACACCATACAAAACAAAGCAGCTCGCTTGATCGGCATCCCATCCACCATCTTAAATATTCACTCTCTCCACCACCGGTGCACAGTAATAGCAGTGTGTACCATCTATAAGATGCACTGCAGCAATGCACCAAGGCTTCTTTGACAGCTCCTTCTAAACCAGTGACTTCCACCACCTAGAAGGACAAGACAACAGACACATGGGAACACCACCACCTGCAAGCTCCCAAGTCACACACCATCCCGACTTGGAACGTTATCGCCATTCCTTCACTGTCACTGGGTCAAAATCCTGGAACTCCCTTCCTAACAGCACTGTGGGTGTACCTACACCACATGGACTGCAGCAGTTCAAGAAGGCAGCTCACTACCACCTTCTCAAAAGCAATTAGGGATGGGCAATAAATATGGCCTAGCCAGTGATGCTCACATCCCATTAATGAATAAAAATAAACAGCTACACAGGCGATGGAAGAGTAGAATCCCAGAAAAGATAGGAATTGAATTATTTTTGTGAGCCTTGAAGGGTCAGAAGTATACCTCTGGGCCCAAAATAAAATCTGGGCCCTATCTGCCCCAGGGCCCCCACCCTCCACAACAGCTCCCCCAGCAACTTAGCTTCTTGGTGGCAGCTCCAGCCTTTTGTCTTGTGCCCAGTCCAGTGAGGTGTGCAGGGATGCTTGTTGGCACCTGCAGCTCAGCTGGTGAATGCAAATGAGCTCTTAAGCCTTAAAATCACGGGGCTGTCTCTCTGCCAGAATAGACGACTCACCAAAAGTCTAAAAGGTCCCCATTCACCCTTACTTGGAATGATTGCTGAACGACTGTGGGTGGCAGGATGCAGAGGCAAATGGCTTTTCTCATCATTATACTCAAATGGCAATGGGTTTAGTAATCACCCTTGAGGTCAGGAGTGATGTAGGAATCACTGGCCAGTGATTCCAATCAGCTTCGACATAACATGAACACCCTTGACACTGTCTTATTTCCCATAGTGTGGGGCCATTGGGCTGAAGACTTAGAAGCTTTCTATCAAATGTGAGTGCACATTGGGATCAACAGTTAGTGTCACCAGCCAATTACCTTCTAGATGAGTGGTCATAAAGTCCAGGCATGACGCAAGAGTCAATGACTCTATCCATGCCTGTGGTGCAAAGTCTCCTTCAGGGATTAAAGGAGAAAAATGTGCATAAAAACCTGAAGGTGTCAGATATATAATTGCCAATGTCCTTTGAGCCATTCAGCTGCTGGATTTGTATCTATGTTATCCCTCTGTAAGGCAAAGAAGATTAAATAGCATTATCTGCCACAAAGATTCATCTAGCCTGACATCGCCTTAAACACTGAATTATCGCTTTGTCAAAGCAAAACAAATATCAGCTGCAGGAAACAATCAGCTGGAGCAGCAGACGTGCTCTCTTCAGTGGTAGAAAGATGGCATCAGCTGATGGACGTGGCAGCCCACGGGCACTGCAGCCATTCCGGGAGATGCACAACCCATTTAGGAGTCAGAGATCAGAAAGCAGGAACCACTCAGGCAAAATAGGCACAATAGATTTCGCTGGAGTAGGCTCTTGTAAAGTCTGCATTTCAGTGACACAAGTAGCATACCCCATAAAATGCCATTTGTGTGTGTGTGTTTTTTTTAAAAGAATACTGCTGCCTTTAACCCTCGGTGTGTTGTGTAGCCTGTTACAAGCTGCAAAATCATAGAATCATAGAATGACACAGCGCAGGAGGAAGCCATTCGGCCCATTGTGCCTGTGTCAGCTCTTTGCAAAGCGATCCAATTAGTCCCACTCTGTCCTGCTGTTGCCTCATAGGCCTGCAATTTTTCCCCTCATCAAGTATCTGTCCAATTCCTTATGAAAGCCATCACCAAATACATCCAAGAGCTTTTGTTCCCAAATGAACATGGTACCTCAGTCGCCAGGAGTAAGTAGCAACAGGAACTGTGTGCACTATTTTATGTAGAGGTACATAGGGCTGAATTTTAATGTGCAGATGCGCAGGGAGCAGTGGGTGGAGGCAATAGCGTGTGGGAAATCCAGAGCTAAGTGCAGCATATCTGTCAGTGGCTTTTAAACTCAGCCACCTCATCGTCATTTTACTTCGGATTTCCTGACCAATTATCCTCAACCAGCATGATAACGATGTGCCTAAGGTGATTGCAACTCCAGTGTTAAAAGGGACACGCCAGACATGAGACTTGAAGGAGCTTGTGGAGTTATCATGAAAAGCCTCAGACCTCTTGCAATGGAGTGGAGATGGGCAAGACTGCGCCCTGCTTCAACGAAGACTCCCTGGATATACTGTTCGGGGCTGTGAGGGTCTAGAGGGCGATACTCTTCCCCAGTGATGGGAGGAAGAAGCCTGCAGCTGAGACAAAGAAGGTGTGGTTGGAGGTTGCCGAGGAGGTCAGCAGCAGGAGCACTCCTGGATCCAAGGCAAGAAGCAGCAATTCAATGATCTCAGGAGGGTAGGAAAGCTAAGAGCAATGACATATTGTCTTACATCTTGATGTGCTTATTGCCCTAAGACCCTCACTCTGCCTTCCCAAGTCTATTTCAGCACAGCGCTCCCCACACCAGATTACCTTGCAGGTACGCCCATCCCTTTCTGTCTATGCACTTCCTTGCAACCCCATCTGTCCATCCACCACTGACACTCACCCTCATCCTGATGCAATGTCATGCCTCTCATAGTCACCCTTAACAAATCATCTCCATTCATTTGTTCAACACATACCGCTATTCTTATAGGTCTCTTTCTCTCCTTGCAGAAGAGAGCACAGAACACAAGGGAGAGGCAGAGAATCAAAGGTGGCCCTCCAAGCCATCTCACAATTAATATCGGCAGAGGAGGAGGCACTGCAGATTAGCAGAGTCTTGGTGTGCCTGACCATTGGAGATGGGGAGATGCTGTCAGAATTAAATATCAGGCAGCCACATGACATTCATGTTGGCTTGATGTCAATGACCACTGTAAATGATCATGTGCACAATGATAACTTCAAACATTCTTGGCTTGACAGCACTCATTCATGTCTTCTATCTCCCACAGGGCCTTCATGCGTCCAGCAGGAAGTATCCAGGTCACCCACGATGTTGGCGACTCCTCAGAGGAACTCACTCCCTCTGAGGCTGCACCATCACAGGACTCATGCAGACTATGCACCAGCTCAGATACTTGAATTTCCATGGGAAAAGTTAAGAGAGCTAGTTGGGTTTTCACCTGGTGACTCGCACTTCACAGGTGAGCAAGAGTAGATGATGCAGTCAGGGGCAGCAGTGAAGAGTCCGCATCGGGGGGGGGGGGGTGCAGGATGTGGCAAGCTCTGCTCAGCTGTGTGCAGATACCATGGGGATCATCGATGAAGAGGTTACTCCCTGAGCAGCAGCAGATAATGTGTGATGTACCAACAGGTTTGTCAAGCACACAATCCATGATTGCAGAGAGATTGGGGGAACCTGTCACAAGCATGATGACATGATGTTGCAGGTCTTTGTGATGGTGTTTTCGTCCATTGAAAGATTGGCTACATGCATGAAGCATCAAACATGCAATCGCACAAGTGAATGTAGACCTTTACTAATGGCTTGCACACTATGAATGCATCCTTAAATAGGATGGATGATACTATAGCCTTGAGAATTCATTGCCCCTATAATCTCAGCAAAGTGTTCTGCACCACATTGCTAGCAGGGAAGATTGGCTGGACCATGAGAGGGATGAAGGTGAAAGAAGACAAGGAAGTGGGGGTCTCGCTTAAAGCACGTCCACTTCTTATCCGTTGACCCTCCTCAGTCAGTACCTGACATGCTGCCTCACCTTCTGATGGCCAAGACTGCCCCTGCACAGGTACAAGTGGGGTGGACTTTGATGGGCTCTCACAAATTCCAAAACCTAGAGGAGGTTGGCCAAGAATATCTCAGCAGTTAGAGAAGGGATCTGAGCAAATAATGAATAAAAATCCAAAAAGATCGTTTTGTAGTTGAATGCCAGCTGCACATTGATGGAGTGGAAGCCTTTGTGGTCAACAAATACTCCTGGGCGATCTGTGGATGCCTTAATTGTCATATGTGTACAGTTGATGACACCCTTCATCCAACCACCTTCCAAACCCACGACCTCTACCAACTAGAAGGACAAGGGCAGAAAATACATGGGAACACCACCACCTGCAAGTACCCCTCCAAGTCACACACCATCCTGACTTGGAACTATATTGCCGTTCCTTCACTGTCGCTGGGTCAAAATCCTGGAACTCCCTTCCTAACAGCACTGTGGGTGTACCTACCTCACATGGACTGCAGCGGTTCAAGAAGGCAGCTCACCACGACCTTCTCAAGGGCAATTAGGGATGGGCAATAAATACTGGCCTAGCCAGTGACGCCTACATTCCATGAATGAATATAAAAAAACCCTGTACCTATGGGAAACCAGGCAGAGCCACAAACCTGAGCGCTTGCTCATTCTGGCTGGCGTCATCGCTGGCAAAGTTCACATAATTGGTGGCCCTGGCAAATATGCCATCAGTCACCCATGTTATGGATTGTGTGACTCCGACTAAGCGATCCTGCAAATGTCTCTGACAGAGACCTGGAAAGATCCAGAGGCAAAAACATTGACAGCGATGGTGACTGGTAAAGCATGGGCACCAGATCCAGTTGACAGCAGGTCTTGTTCCAGCAGGTTGCAAATGTCTGCCACCAACTGACATGACATCCTGAGTCTCATGAGACACTGGTGTTCCAACACATTAAGGAAACCTATCCTCTGCCTGTGGACCCTCTAGGTCCTGATTTTAACTCTGTTTAAGTGAATGGGTTTTGAGTGAGTTAAATCAGGCCCGGGTGCCAGGTATAACCTCCTGCGAACTGTACCTCTCAGCTCATCCCCTCCATTGTGTGGAGCTTCCGGACTCCGAGCAGCAGACTGCTACTGACTGGTGCTGTTGCTGATACATATACAAGTCATCTTGGTCCTCAACTGACGTCCAATCAAACAAAGTGTAAGCCATGCTGATGTGTGACGCCAGATATTCAAAATGCAGATCAGACCTCCAAATTGTGTAAACTCCAAAGTTACCTCTCAGCACAAGTGCTGGGAACAAACCCTTTCATACAAGCTGGTAAGAAAGCAACAATGAGGACTCAGAACCTATTAACATATTTCTCTGTCATGGCTTCAGCCCCCTCAATTGCCTCTATTTTTCTTGCCTTCCTTTCACTGGCGAATTCCAGGAAGCCTAGGAAACTCATAAAGACAAAGTTAAATTGTAAAACCCACAATAATATTGCTCTGATTGAGCAATTAACATCTTGAAATTGATAACACACCTCTCTCTCGAGGGGTTCACACGTTCTGGTGCAAAATGCGGAAATTGGTAGGGTGGAGCCAATATCCCAACACACTAGCATTTTTTCAGTATTTAAGACCCCAACCACACCCAACCCCCTATGCTCTTCCAGGTTAAAATTCCCCACAATCTACAGCACAGAAATGAGCCATTCAGCCTGATTGTCTATGCTAGTGTTTATGCTCCTCCTCCCACCTCTCCTCATATAATCTTACCAGTGTAACCTTCTATTTGATTCTCCCTCATTCTTTTCATTCTTTAATGGTATGTGAGCATCACTGGCAAGGCCAAAATATGTTGCCCATCCCTGTTTGCACTTGAGAAGGTGGTGGTGAGCTGCCTTCTTGAACAGCTGCAGTCCATGTGGTGTAGGTACACCCACAGTGCTGTTAGGAAGGGAGTTCAAGGATTTTGATCCAGCGACAGTGAAGGAACAGCGATATAGTTCCATGTCAGGATGGCGTGTGACTTGGAGGGGAACCTGCAGGTGGTGGTGTTCCCACGCATCTGCTGTCTTGTCCTTCTAGTTGGTAGAGGTCGCGGGTTTGGAAGGTGTTGTCAAAGGAGCTTTGATGAGTTGCTGCAAGGCATATTGTAGATGGAACGCACAGATGCCACTGTGCGCCAGTGGTGGAGGGAGTGAATGTTTAAGTTTGTGGATAGGATGCCAACCAAGCGGCTGCTTTGTCCTGGATGGTGTTGAGCCTCTTGAGTGTTGTTGGAGCTGCACCCATCCAGGCAAGTGGAGAGTATTTCATCACACTCCTGACTTGTGCCTTGTAGATAGTGGACAGGCTTTGGGGAGTCAGGAGGTGAGTTACTCACTGCAGAATTCCCAGCCTCAGTCCTGCTCTTGGAGCCATGGTATTTATGTGGCTGGTCCAGTTCAGTTTCTGGTCAATGGTGACCCCCCCCAGGATATTGATGGTGTGGGATTCAGTGAGGGTAATGCCATTGAATGCCATGGGGAGATGGTTAGATTCTCTCTTGCTGCAGATGGTCATTGCCTGGCACCTGTGTGGCACGAATGTTACTTTCCACTTATCAGTTCAAGTGTGAATGTTGTCCAGGTCTTGCTGCATGCGGACATGGACTGCTTCATTGTCTGAGGAGAAACAAATGTTACTGAACACTATACAATCATCAGTGCACATCCCACTTCTGACTTTATATTGGAGGGAAGTTCATTGATGTAGTAGCTCAAGATGGTTGGACCTAGGAC
Source organism: Heterodontus francisci (assembly GCF_036365525.1). Lineage (NCBI taxonomy): Eukaryota > Metazoa > Chordata > Chondrichthyes > Heterodontiformes > Heterodontidae > Heterodontus > Heterodontus francisci. The sequence continues at coordinate 25,882,588 of NC_090412.1, read as the reverse complement.
AGTACCCTGAGGAACCCCTGCTGTGATGTCCTGGGGCTGGGATGATTGGTCTCCCTTTGTGCTAGGTATGATTCCAGCCAGTGGAGAGTTTTTCCCCTGATGACCATTGACTTCAATTTTGCTAATCCTCCTTGATGTCATACTTGGTCAAATGCTGCCTTTATGTCACGGGCAATCACTCTCACCTCATCTCTGGAATTCAGCTCTTTTGTTCATGTTTGGGCCAAGGCTGTAATGAAGTCTGGAGTCAAGTGGTCCTGGCAGAACCCAAACTGAGCATCGGTGAGCAGGTTATTGCTGAGTAAGTGCTGCATGATAGCACCGTCAATGCCACCTTCCATCACTTTGCTGATGATCGAACATAGACACACAGGGCAGCAATTAATCGGATTGGATTGTCCTGTTTTTTTATACTCAAGCAATCTTCCACATTCCACAAGGCAGTATCTAACTTCCCCTTAAATGTGTCTATCCTATTTGCCTCAATTACTTTTTGTGATAGCAAGTTCCCCATTCTTACCAGTCTTTGGGTTAAGAAGTTTCTCCTGAATTCCCAATTAGATTTAGAAGTGACTATCTTATTTATATCCCTTGGTTTTGAACACCCCCACAAGTGGAAAATTTTTTCTACATCTACCCTATCAAACCCTTTCATTATCTTCAAGACCTCTCATGTCACCCCTCAGCCTTTCTTTTCTAGAGAATAAAGTCCCAGCCTGTACAAACTTTCTGACACATCATCTTTGTGAATCTTTTTTGCACCTTTTCCAAAGCCTTTATATCCTTTTTATAAAATGGAGATCAGAACTGTGCACAGTGCTCCAAGTGTGGTTTAATCAAGGCTTGATACAAGTTTAACATAACCTCTCTGCTTTTCAAATCTGCTGCTCTGGAAATGAACTCCAGTGCTTGGTTTGCCTTTTTTAAATGGCCTTATTAATCAGTGTTGCTACTTTTAGTGATTTGGGTACATATACCCCTGGATCCCTTTGCTCCTTTACCACAGTCAGACTCTTGTTATTCGAGGCGTATGTGGCCTCCTTATTATTCTTACCAAAATGGACCATCTCACACTTATCAATAATGAAAATCATTTGCCAATTACATGCTCTTTCTGCAATTTTATCAATGTCTTCCTTTATTTTGTCACATTCTTCCTTTGTATTAACAGGATTTTCTGTGGGCAATATCCGTGCCAGCCCTCATAGTCCAATAGTAAAAGGCTACTAATTTGACAATGGAAAAGGCCACTCAGAACACTGAAGCTCACTGTCCAGTATAATGCATCTCAGACTTCTTCAATCTGCATCTAACTAGTTATGGATAAGGTACATTTCCATCTGACATTGCACACAATTCATTCAATAGCATTCGGGCAAAATGCCTCTTCACAACAGGTATCCATTGTTTGCGCACAGTTAAATCAAACCCCAGTTCATTCAATTTTTGCAATTCTAAAATGCAAACCATCTCTAGATGTAATTGCATTGTCTCAATTGTAAAATCTTGATCTACAGCCACATTATGATGGAACAAAAGCAAAATACTGCAGAAGCTGGAAATCTGAAATAAAAACAGAAAATGCTGGAAATACTCAGCAGATCAGACAGCATCTGTGAAAAGAGAAACAGAGTTAATGCGTGAAATTTTATGGGCTCTGCAAGTGCGGCTTTGGTGGCATGCGGAGTGATTTAATTAAGAGGGAGGTATTTTTTCGGATTCCAATGGTGAGATATTTTAAAGAAATTAAGTCGACGGCGTGTTTGCGGCATTCTGGGGTTCCTCCACATGGTGGTAGAATGCAACTTTGCATTCATTTACATGTCATGAATACTCATTACCCTACACTTAGTTCCAATTAAGTCCTACCTGCCAGATTAAGTGAATGGCGAGCGCTATTTCCGCATCACCCAGTTCACATTTGTTTCAATGCAAATGCATCCACACTTTCCAGTGTGCCATGGAGAAGTCCATGCAAGCCATGATGTCAGCCATGTCCCAGGCATTTGAGCATATGGCTTCCTCATTGGCAAGTTTGGTTGAGCACTCGAGCTATATACGACCTGTCCTGCACTCCATCGCTGTTGCTGTCGGCTTCCATGGCTTGCGCAAAGCCACGCATGACCTCAGGCATCACCGACGTAATTGCCACATGGCTTTGCTGCACATCCAGCAGACTTCTTGTTGCAACAAACAGAGGATCATCATGAGCATGGGGCTGAGCACAGGCCTGGTCCCCAGCAGTCCTCCAATTGTCAGGGGGCTGGCACATGCTCCCTCAGCTGCTGGGACGTGTCAGTGTCATGAACACCAGCTTGTGACCCAGATTCTAATCTTAAACCCCCCCATGGAACGTGTGGATGTATCTGCGAGGATGAAGAAGGATCAGGTGACGGTACACCCTCTGGGACATTGGCTTCATCTTCCTCCCCAGAGGAGGAGTCTTGGTCCTCATGGCTTTCAGATACTTGAGTGTGGATACCTGTAGTGGAGATACAAACAGAGGCACACTAAACATCAGCTGAACATGATGTCACACATTTTCCTTTGGTTTGCATATATGACTACAAGACTGAAGATGACACGTCATCCTTATGCCTTGAGGATCCTGCCTCATCATTTGTGATTGCTCTGCCTCCCTCCTCTCTCGCAATTTCTGCAGCCTCCTGTTCAGCTGGTGTCAGGACTCTGATGTCTGGAACACCTCCACCTGTCTTGGCACGCTCGGGCTGGTTGTGGGTGCGTTTGTCCTGCAAGAGACAGTGCAGATTTTATAACATGTCAAAAGATGAATCACAACCATTATAAACATGCAACAGCATCACTCATTCAGGACTGGCTTTCGCACGACACATCGAAACACTTCAACAATGCCAATCGTCAACTTTGAGGACAATCAGTAAGTGTCATTGATGCGCTTGCGACACTGCACCCAGCTTCTGTGCATCACACAGTTTGAGACTTCCTCTGCTACCTCCATCCAGGCCGCCTTGGTCAGGCGGAAGGGTCTTCTGAGTCCATCTGTAGGGAAGCGGACCTCCTGCCTTTCCCTGACGGCCTAGAGGAGAACCTGCAGGGAGGCATCACTGAACCATGGGGCTGGACGCTGCCTGCTCTCTGACATTTTCTTTGCTCTTGCTGCAGAGAAAAATAAATTCTGCGAAGTTGGTGCTGGATTACAAAAATGAAGGGAGGAAAACCATTTTTAATTAAGTTCAAGCTTCAGTTCGGGTTCCTATGCAGAGACTTACATGACAGGAAGGCTGCTGATCCTAGAGGTTGTAAGAACAATGAACAAAGAACAAAGAAAATTACAGCACAGGAACAGGCCCTTCGGCCCTCCAAGCCTGCGCTGATCCAGATCCTCTATCTAAACCTGTCGCCTATTTTCTAAGGGTCTGTATCTCTTTGCTTCCTGCCCATTCATGTATCTGTCTAGATACATCTTAAAAGACGCTATCGTGCCCGCATCTACCACCTCCGCTGGAAACGCGTTCCAGGCACCCACCACCCTCTGCGTAAAGAACTTTCCACGCATATCCCCCCTAGACTTTTCCCCTCTCACTTTGAACTCGTGACCCCTAGTAATTGAATCCTCCACTCTGGGAAAAAGCTTCTTGCTATCCACCCTGTCTATACCTCTCATGATTTTGTACACCTCAATCAGGTCCCCCCTCAACTTCCGTCTTTCTAATGAAAATAAGCCTAATCTACTCAACCTCTCTTCATAGCTAGTGCCCTCCATACCAGGCAACATCCTGGTGAACCTCCTCTGCACCCTCTCCAAAGCATCTACATCCTTTTGGTAATGTGGCGACCAGGACTGCACGCAGTATTCCAAATGTGGCCGAACCAAAGTCTTATACAACTGTAACATGACCTGCCAACTCATGTACTCATTACCCCGTCTGATGACGGGGTAAGAACAGAATGTTTTATAGCCCTGGTGATCATAGAGCTTCGCCCAGTGACAGCGGGTTCCACCAATGACAGACCGTCCTTGCCACATAATCCCATGCATCTCCCGTGTCTGTCGCTACACCGTTCATTTACATATGAAATCGCGTGTAAAACAGGAAAAATGGCGGAATGTGACAGGACAGTGGAGATGGATTTAAGCGTGGCTTTCAAAGGGAAATTGGATAGGCACCTGAAGAAAGAGAACTTATATTATTATTGACTATCCCTCTCAGGCGAGGATGATTATCTTCCGTGAGTCTGAAGGTGACTGATGAGACCAATTTGGGAACCACAGACTTTATGGCATGTAGGGCATTTGTTGTCATGTGGTGTATTATTAGTTCGGGTCATGGCCTGTTCTTTCCGCCACTTTCACTTTTCCTCTTCATTTTGTCATTATTGGGTCTCAAAATGCTGGGATCCTTCCCGCAGACTCAGCTTTCTAGTTCGGTCCAGGGCGATGGTCTCCCAGGAGTTGATGGCAATGTTGCATTTCTTCATGTTGGCTTTCAGCACATCCTTGAATCTCTTCTTTTGTCCTCCTCTGGTGTGTCTGCCCTGACTGAACTTGGAGAAGAAGACCTGCTTTGGAAGCCTGGTATCTGACATCCAAACTATATAACCAACCTAGCGAAAATGATGGCGGATAAATGTAGCCTCTGCGTTTGTGGTGCCTGCTTGTGAGAGGACACTGATGTTGGCATGCCCATCCTCCCACTTGATATGTAGGATTTTCCGCAGGCAGTGTTGATGAAATGACTCCAGGGCTTTGAGATGCCTGCTGTACATTGTCTGTGATTCATCCCTGCCCTGCAAGGTATGGATCACGACTTGACAAAGGCCTTTGACTCAGTAAATCGTGAGGCACTCTGGAAGATTCTGTTGATGTATGGACGTCCTCCAAAATTCGTCACCATCCTTCGCCTCCTTCATGATGATATGCAAGTGGTGATCCTTAATAACGGATCCATTACAGACCCCTTAGGGGTTAAAACAGGAGTTAAACAAGGTTATGTCATCTCCCAAACTCTTTTTTTCAATTTTCTTAGCTGCCGTGCTCTGTCTGACTAGACAAGCTCCCTGCTGGAATGCAACTTATTTATCAAATGGACGGTAAACTATTTAATCTCAGATGACTCCAATCAAAAACTAAGACCACCCCAACTTCAGTCATTGAGCGCCAATACGCTGATGATGCTGCAGTAAGTGTTGTGTCAGAAACGGATCTTCAGAGAATTGTCAAAGCATTTACTGTGGCACATGAGAAGATGGGACTTACTCAACATTCAGAAGAGCAAAGTCCTCCATCAGTAAGCTCCAAATGCAGACATCTCAGCCCCATTGATTAAGATTCAAGATGAGTACCTGGAAAATATGGAACACTTCCAGTATCTTGGAAGTTATCTTTCACAGAAGGCTGCCATTGACCAAGAAATCCAGCATCGCCTGAAAATCTGCTGGTGCAGCCTTTGTCCACCTGAGGAAGCGAGTGTTTGACAAGCACGAGAGAACTTATAGGACAAAAGGGAAAGGGCAGGGGAGTGGGACTAGCTGAATTGCTCTTGCAGAGAGCTGGCATGGGCTGAATGGCCTCCTTCTGTGCTGTAACCATTCTATGATTCTATAAGCGAAAGTTATGCCAACTTCCGGTCCCACCGTTGGGAACACTGCGGGACTCATAAAATCCCAACTAATGTTTCAGATCTGTGACATTTTACCAGAATATTATGGTACAACATGATGGAGTCCTACTGTATTGCCACAGCAGTAAATACTTGTCTTGATAACAGGGCGGATTTTCTTTTTTTGCCGTGAGGAATTAAATAATCAACCATCCCATCAGATTGGAACTTGACATTTCCTACACCACTTTACAAGAAAGGAGGGAGAGAGAAAACAGGGTATAGGCCAGTATAGAGCCTAACATCAGTCACTGGGCAAATGTTGGGATCTACAATTAAGGAATTCTTAACAATGTACTTAGAAAAACACAGTATGATTAGAACAAGTCAACATGGTTTTACTAAGGGAAAATCGTGTTTGACAAATTTATGAAAGTTTTTTGATGATGTAACTAGTAGGGTAGATAAAGGGGAACCAGTAGATGTAGTATACCTGGATTTCCAAAAGGCATTTGATAAGGTGCCACACAAAAGGCAAGGTAAGGGCTCATGGAGTTGAGGGTAATATATTAACATGGATAGAAGATTGGTTAACAGACAGGCCTCATGGCAGCCCCTCCACCCCGCTGCTCGGTGGCCGGAGCCAAATTTAAATATGCAAAACAATTTAAATAACGGAATTAATTACCTTCTCGCCTCTGCCTTTCATCCCGCTGCGGTTTTGGGATATTGGTGCTGGTGGCCAGCGCTCCCACGCCTTCGGATCCCCATCCAATGGGAACACCGGTGGGGAAGGTGGAGCAGGTCAGTTTTTCAGTGTGGTGGGTTGGGGGAACGGAGTCAAACTGATTTCATTGGTTTAGGGGATGGGGGGAAGGGTTAGAGTTTAAAGTTTATGTACTAGAGGGTCGAAAGTCAGGTCAGTGGAAGTGTTTTGGGGGGAAAGAGGGAAAGTAATGAATTTTATGGTTATGGGGGGGGGGTGGTGGGAGAGGGGAAATTTAAATGGTTCTAATTTTTTTTCATTAAAATTACCTTTGAATATTTAAATTCAAAGTTACGGCTCAAAGCCCTTTAAAAATGGTGTCAGCGTCTGTACAAAGGCAGCTGATGCCATTGCCGGGGACGGTCCACCCGCCCACTCCATGCCATCGCGGTGGGGGGGGGGGGGGTGCCTGTCCGCCTTGGCCATTTAAATGAGTCCTCGTGTTTAATATTGCATCGGCTCCGCAAATGCGTGGGCCGCCATTGTTTATGTCAGCTGCCAATTATAAATTTCAGCCCGGAGTATAATGTAGGGAAGTGTGAAGTTAGGCACTTTGGTTGTAAGAATAGAAAAGCAGAATATGTTTTAAAAGGTGTGAAACTTGTAAGTGTCGATGTTCAAAGAGACTTGGGTGTGCTTGTACAAGGAACGCAGAAAGTTAACATGCAGGTACAGCAAGCAATTAGGAAGATAAGTAACATGTTGGCCTTTATTGCAAGGGGATTGGAGGACAGGAATAAGGCAGTATTGCTACAGTTGTACAGGATTTTGCTGAGACTACATCTGGAGTACTGTGTGCAGTTTTGGTCTCCACATTTAAGAAAGGATACACTTGCAGCGAAGGTTCACTAGATTGGTCCCTGGGATGAGGGGGTTGTCCTCATGATGAGAGGTTAAGTAAATTGGGCATGTATTCTCTGGAGTTTAGAAAAACGAGAGGTGATCTCATTGAAACATATAAGATTCTAAAGGAGCTGGATGGAGTAGATGCTGAAAGATTATTTCCGCTGGTCGGGGAATCTAAAACATTGGGGCACAGTCTCAGAATAAGGGGCTGATCATTTAGGACTGAGATGAGGAGAAATTACTTCACTCAAAGAGTTGTGAATCTTTGGAATTCTCTACCCCAGAGGGTTGTGGATGTTCCGTCATTGAATATATTTAGGGCTGGAATAGACAGATTTTTGGTCTCTCAGGAAATCAAGGGATATGTTGAGCAGGCGGGAAAGTGGAGCTGAATCCTAAGATCAGCTATGATCATATTCTTTCTTTTGGGCCTCCTTATCTCCAAATATAGGTTGTGGCAATCCAGCATTTACCTGAATTGCTTTGAAGTTGTCAGTAGTAAAATTGCACCGTGATAAGGATCAATGTTTGCAAATATTCAATCACGGCTACAACCCAACCACGAGCAAACTTTAAAATACTCTTTAAAACCTACCTCTTTGACCAAGCTTTTGGTCATCTGGTCCTAATATCTCTTTATGTGGCTCAGAGTAAAATTTTGTTTGATTATGTTCCTATGTCGCACCTTGCAACATTTTACTGTGCTAAAGGCACTATATAAATGCAAGTTTTTGTGGTTTAGTATTAAACAATTGATGTTTGTCAATGGTAAACTCTTGTACATATACTTAGTAAAATTTTGGCAATTTATTTTTGCATGGTACCATGTGGTTTAAATGTGTCAATGATCTCAGTCCCAGGACATCACTGCAGGAGTTCCTCAGGGTAGTGTCCTAGGCCCAACCATCTTCAGCTGCTTCATCAATGATCCTCACTCCATCGTAAGGTCAGAAGTGGGGATGTTCGCCACTGTGCCGCCCAGTTTGTAAACTGCGATACAAATGACTTAGTAGGTATTCAAGCCTTGCCCCTTGCCTCTAAGCATGTATCAGCCTCTTTGTCCCTAATAGACCCCACCCCACCTCTTACTACCCACTTACTATTTACATGCCATGTCTAAGTTCAGTGAGATGAGAGTGGATCTAACCAGGGTAAAATGGAACTACAGACTGACAGCGAAATCTCTAATGGAACAATGGGTGATCTTTAAGGAGATGTCTCAGGTACAGGCTCGATACATTCTAACAAGGGGAAAATGTAGGAGAATCAAAGTCAGGGCTCCTTGGATGATGAGGGACACAGAGAATATGCTAAAACATAAAAAGGGTGTATGCTGCATGCCAGGTAAATTCTTCAAGTGGGAACTAATAAGTTGAAGGGGGAAGTGAAGTGGAAAATAAGACTGGCAAAGAGAGAATATGAGAATAGTATGGCAGTCAACATAAAAAGGAACCCAAAAAGCATCTACTGGCATGTAAATAGTAAGTGGGTAGTAAGAGGTGGGGTGGGGTCTATTAGGGACAAAGAGGCTGATACATGCTTAGAGGCAAGGGGCAAGGCTTGAATACCTACTAAGTCATTTGTATCGCAGTTTACAAACTGGGCGGCACAGTGGCGAACATCCCCACTTCTGACCTTACGATGGAGTGAGGATCATTGATGAAGCAGCTGAAGGTGGTTGGGCCTAGGACACTACCCTGAGGAACTCCTGCAGTGATCTCCTGGGACTGAGATAATTGATTTCAACAACCACGCAGTTGGGGCGGCACAGTGGCGCAGTGGTTAGCACCGCAGCCTCACAGCTCCAGCGACCCGGGTTCAATTCTGGGTACTGCCTGTGTGGAGTTTGCAAGTTCTCCCTGTGTCTGCGTGGGTTTTCTCTGGGTGCTCCGGTTCCCTCCCACATGCCAAAGACTTGCTGGTTGATAGGTAAATTAGCCATTATAAATTGCCACTAGTATAGGTAGGTGGTAGGGAAATCTAGGGACAGGTGGGGATGTGGTAGGAATATGGGATTAGTGTAGGATTAGTATAAATGGGTGGTTGATGGTCGGCACAGACTCGGTGGGCCGAAGGGCCTGTTTCAGTGCTGTATCTCTAAAAAAAAGAGGATGCTGACAAAATATTGGTAGAAGTGGAGATGGTAGAGGTAATGGATGGAGTGAAACTTGATAGGCAGGATGTACTGGAAAGGCTGGCTATACTTAGAGTGGATAAGTCACTTGGTCTGGAAGGATTGCATCCCATATTGCTAAAGGAATTTGGGTTAGAAATAGCAGAAGGGCCTGCCATAAAATTCCAATCTTCCCTAGATATGGAAGAGGTGCCAGAGGATTGGAGAGAAGCAATTGTGACACTCTTATTTAAGAAAGGGTGCAAGGATGTTCCTCGTAACAACAGGCCGGTCAGTTTAACATCAGTGGTGGGTAAGGTTTTAGAAACAGTAATCAGGGAAAAATATCAACAGGCACTTGGAGTGGTTTGAGTTAGTTAAGGAGAGCCAGAACAGATTTGTAAAAGGCGGATCTTGCTTGACTAATAGAATTGAATTTTTTGATGAAGTAACAGAGAAGGTTGATGGAAGGGAATGTAATGGATGTTGTCTATATGGATTTGAAGAAAACGTTTGACAAAGTACCACAGAAGAGGCTGGTTAACAAAACTGAGGCTCATGGAATAGGAGGGTCAGTGTCAGCTTGGATAAAAAATTGGCTTAAGGACAGAAAATAACAAGTCGTGGTAAATCAAAACAAAAGCAAAATACTGCGGATGCTGGAAATCTGAAACAAAAACAGAAAATGCTGAAAATACACAGCAGGTCAGGCAGCATTGGTGGAGAGAAAAGCAGAGTTAATGTTTCAGGTCTATGTGACCTTTCATCAGAACTCATGGTAGTCATGGTAAATGGTTATTTTTCAGACTGGAGGACGTTAAGTGCTAGGACCACTGCTTTTTTTGATTTATATAAATGCCTTGGATATTGGAATAGAGAGTAACATTTCAAAATGTTCCAATGATAACAATCTTGGAGGAGTGGGGAACAGTGAGATGATGCAAATCAAGTGCAACAGGACATAGATAGGCTAGCAAAGGCTAGCAGAATGCGCAGACAAGTGGCAGATGGAATTTAATACTGAGAACTGTGAGGTGATGTATTTTGCCAGAGGTATAGGAAAAGGTCATGTAAACTATATGGCACAGTTCTAAAGGGTGTGCAGGGACAGAGGGACCTGCGGGTTTATGTGCATAGATCGTGAATGTGGCAGGACATATTGAGAGAGTGGTCAGCAAAGCATATGGGATCTTGGGCTTCATAAATAGATGCAGTGACAGGAATTTAATGCCCCCCCCCCCCCCAAGGATCCGGCTAGGATGTGGGGGAGCCTAAAATCATGTGGGAGGCACGGGGCAGGGTGCTGTCCCCATCGCCTACCCACCCACGCTGCTATATATGCCATTAAGTATGTATCAGCCAGTGGTGGGGGAGGTGGCAAACAGCCCGCCTATCCTTAGGCCAGTTGAAGCCCTTAAGTGACCAAATAATTGCCACTTAAGGGCCTCTTTCTGCTGCCGCTGGTATTTGATGGGCACTTTGAAATCTGAGGAGGCTGCCCAGTAAGATCTAGAGGCCTCCTTGCCGGCTGGGGATGGGCCCACAAAGGCCTCCCTACAGCATGTGACTGAAGAGCTGCCGGCACGCTAATTGGCAGGCAGCTCTTGGTGGTGAGACTTCCTGCCTCAGAGCAGCGGAAGCTCCGACTGAAGCTAATAAAGGGCCTGAGCCACGCAAAATAGCAGCACGGTTCTCAGGCCTGGCGAAGGCGGACTTGCCCCCTGCTTTCTAGCCAGTGGGCGAGGCCACCGTCTCACCATTAAATTCCAGCCATTGAGTACAAAAGCAGGGAAGTTATGCTGAACCTTTATAAAGCTCTGGTTAGGCCCCAACTAGAGGATTGTGTCCAGTTCTGGTCACCACACTTTAGGAAAGAAGTGAGGGTCCTTGGGAGGGTGCAGAGGAGATTTACCAGAGTGGTTCCAGGGTTGAGGGATTTTAGCTACAGGCTTAGGTTGGAGATGCTTTGGTTGTTCTCCTTGGAGCAAAGGAGATTGTGGGGAAATTTGATAGAGATGGACAAGTTTATGTTAGGTTTGGATAAGGAAAACAAAGAAAAACTGTTCCCATTAGCTGACGGTACAAGGACTAGGGGACACATAAGGGGGCACTAGGGGGCAAGAGATGCAGACAGGATGTGAGGAAGAACTTTTTTACATAGCCCGTGATAATGACCTGGAACTTGCTGCCTGTGAGGTTGGTGGAGACGATCAATGATTTCAAAAGGAGATTGGATGGACACTTGAAGGAAATAAACTTGCAGGGCTATGGGGATATAGCCAAGGAATAGGACTGACTGGATTGCTTTACAGAGAGCCGGCATGGACACAATGGGCTGAATGGCCTTCTGTTCCATGAATGACTCTACGATTCTATTAAAGAAAGAGCTGGTGTGCTCACCAATATTGATCGCTCAACCAGCATCATCAGAACAGTTTAGCTCATCATTTAATTCATTTTTGTTTTTGGAAACTGGGCTGTTACATTTGTCTAGAAAACAACAAAGACAACACTGTAAATAAATGCTTCATTGGCTCTAATGTGCTTAGGGATGTCCTGGGATCATGTAAGGTGCATTATAAATGCAAATTATTTATTTACATTTGACAGGAGGACAAGCAGTCCATGATGGAGGACTCTTATGTACTCAGTGTGTATGTTATACAAAATGACAACAACCACAACTTTCATTTATATATTTATCTATATGGGACATTTTATTATGTTAAAGGTGCTTTACAGGAGTGTTATGGAACAAAATTTGGCATTGAGCTACATAGGTAATGTTAAGCCAGATGATGAAAAGCTTGGTCAAAGAGGTAGGTTTTTAGCAGTGTCCTAAAGGAGAGAGAGATAGAGAGGCACAGAGGTATAGTGAGGGAATTCCAGAGCTCAGGGCCTAGGCAGCTGAAAGCACGTCCACCAATAGTAGAGTGATTAAAATCAGGAATGCTCAAGAAGGCAGAATTGGCAGAGCACAGAGAACGGGGGTGGGGGTTGGGGGGGGGGGCGGTGGTGGCGTGCAGTGAGGTTCGTTAGGCTGAAGGAGATTACAGAGGTAGGGAGGGGCGAGGCGATAGAGTGCTCAGAAAACAGGGATGAGAATGACGATGGGCTGAAGGGCCTGTTTCTGTGCTGTATAACTCTATGACTGTATGTTAAAATCAAGGCTTTTCTTGACAGAGAGCTCTGCAGTACTGGCAGTGGCCACCGCTCCCAGTGGTGCTGATACTGCTAAGGTGCCGGCCCTGTGTTTGGTCGACAGCTCTTGGGGGCGGGATCCTTGTCTTTAAAGGGACGGAGATCCGAACGCGGGACACTTTGGCAGCAAAACAACACAGGATTGCTCCAGAGAGGGGGCACGAAAATGCTGAGGCAGGGCTCCACCCGCCTTTTTGGCCCGGCACCGGGAACCCTGCCTCATGATCAAAATGCAGCCTTGAGTTTGAGAATGGGTGTAGTTGCATACATTCAGGTGTTGAACAATAAAGATTTATCTCGAAAACCTGTCATTTGTCTGTCCCTGATAAATAATCACTCCGGAGCTAAAACACTTTTTAAAAAAAAACTCTGTCTTCAGTCAGTCGGGAGGTGAAAAGGGGGATCCAGCCTTATCATCACTTCCCTGTTCATAACACAATGATGAAAGAGCAGGGTAATGGGATTAATTGGTAGCTCTTCCAGAGAACTGGCACGAATACAATGGTTGAATGGCCTCCTTCTGCACTGTATTATTCTATGATATAAAGACATCATATTTCACTTTAGTCAAACCAACAAATACCAGTGTTGTCTTCTTTCACCCGAGCCTGCGATAATCCATCACCACCTAGCCAGCGAAATGCTCAATGAGAAAGACTGATACGCTGAGGTATCTTTGAAACAGGTGGGAAGCGATGTGGTTTTTAGAACCTGGCTAAGCTTTGACTGAAGGTCCACAGAGTCACAGGCCCGTGTTGAATCTGTGTTTGTTTCACGATGTGGTGCTTGGGTAGAAAGAACTGGGGAGAAATAAATGCTTCTGCAGTTTTTGTGGAGCAGCTGACGCTTCTCCCTCTCTTGCTTGGAGTGGTTATAGGAGTTGACGGTGAGAGCTGGTCCCTAGTGCCTCTTTCAGCTGCCATTCCTTTTAAATTAGAACTGAGCTTTCCAAATAAATTCTTCAGCACCAGCTTGAGATGGAGCAAAGTTGCATTTCAGTGAAGTGCCGGCTGGGGAATTCCCCATTTACACTTGTTATTTGCATGATAAAGCCAGCAGTTTTAGGCAATAGTGTGAATTACACTGCTGGGCCCTGATCCCTCCCTTTGTAGCCTGCCTTTGGTAAACTGCTGCTGAACAGTTCCAGTTGGACAGAAAAAAGCACAGACCAAAAAGAGGAAAAGAATCACACCATCAAATTTAAGTGCCACTATTAATAATCCCATATGTAATAGGCCTACTGTATTACTACAGCTCATATTTGCTCTTCCATCCCCCTTCACAATGTATTAAATGGTTTCCTCCCCCAGAAGATTAATTGAAGGCAGAATGAGAGAAGATGGCTCCCAGGGGCAGCTCACTGCTTGTTATTCATACCAGTCCAAAAAGGCAATAGTAAATCCTATAAGATGTTGTTAAGCTGGGATATTACCATATGTGTACTATAGCCACTTTGACATCCCCTCTGGATCAGCCTGCAACTATTGATCCTGAAGCTCTCCATTTTAGGTTAATCGTGCTTGAAATGAGGGACATTCGAAGCCCCCAGCCTTTAGCTAATGGTCCAGATTTTATTTGTTAAAGGTGTTTTGTGTTGGTCAGTCGGATGGCCAGGGGGTTGGGATGGGGGTTGGAGAGCGCAGGAGTGAGGGGAAGTTGCTTAGGGAGTTTTAGCTCAGGCATTGCAATCTCCATGCTTCGAGGAAGCTTCAGTCTTATAAGCATAACATGCTTGAATAATCCTGTGAAACAATAGAGAATTGCCAGAGGGGATTGGAAAGCATTTCACTAATACCTAAACAAGTTAGTGCACAAAATGTGAATGATGACTACAGATTGTCTCCTCTTAGCCAGTCAAGGAAACTTTATTGGAAACTTAACTCAGATCAAATAAAGCTCTGAATAATTTTATTATAGAGAGGTTAATCAAACAGAGTGATTTGATTGTCTGAAGGGATAGTCGAAAACCTGCAAGCCTGAAGTTACCATTATGGGTTGCTGGTAATGATGGACTTTACACTAGGCTTTTAGAAGGATAAAATTTGTCAGCGACTGGTGCTTTCATCAATAACAAGAATAGCAATGACATCCATTCATGTAGCATCCTTAACGTAGTAAAATTTCCCAAGGCGCTTCACAGAAGTGTTATCAACAAAATTTGGCACCAATTCACATAAGAAGTGCCTTTTAAGGAGAAGAGAGGGCTAGGTTTAGGGAGAGAATGCCAGAGTTTAGCAGCTAGACAACTGAAGGCACGCCTGCTAATAGAGGGTTGAAGGAAATCGAGGATGTGCAAAAGGGCAGAATTGGAGGAACGGGAGGGTTATAGGGCTGGAGGAGATTACAGTGATAGGGAGGGGCAAAGCCATGGAGGGATTCGAACACAAGGATGAGAATTTTAAAATCGAAACGTTGTTTAACCGGGAGCCAATGTAGGTCAGTGAGCACAGTGAAGATGGGTGAATGGGACTTGATGCTAGTCGGGATATGGGCAGCAGATTTTTGAATGAGCTGTAGTTTATGAAAGGTGGAAGTGGAGAGGGGTCAGTTCTCAGGTCCCTGCTGCAAATTTGTTATTACTATAATTCAGAGCTGGTTAAGGTGTTGAGTAGTTATGAGTCACACAGTTATACAGCACAGAAACAGGCCCTTCGGCCCAACACGTCTGCGCTGGCCATCAAGCACTTATCTATTCTAATCCCATTTTCCAGCACCTGGCCCATAGCCTTGTATGCTATGGCATATCAAGTGCTCATCTAAATACTTCTTAAATGTTGTGAGGGTTTCTGCCTCTACCATCCCTTCAGGCAGTGTGTTCCAGATTCCAACCACTCTCTGGGTGAAAATATTTTTCCTCAAATGCGTTCTATGCAGCTCCATCATAACCTCCCTGATCTTACATTCTATGCCTCGGCTAATAAAGGCAAATATCCCGTATGCCTTCCTAACCACCTTATCTACCTGTGCTCCTGCCTTCAGTGATCTATGAACAAGTACACCAAGGTCCCTCTGACCCTCTGTACTTCCTAGGGTCCTACCATCCATTGTATATTCCCTTGCCTTAATAGTCCTCCCAAAATGCATCACCTCACACTTCTCAAGATTAAATTCCATTTGCTACTGCTCTGCCCATCTTACCAGCCCATCTATATCATCCTGTCATCTAAAGTTTTTGTCCTAACTGTTTATGACACCACCAATTTTCGTGTCATCTGCGAACTTACTGGTCATACCTCCTACATTCACGTCTAAATCATTAATGAACACTACAAAAAGCAAGGGTCCCAGCACCGATCCCTGTGGTACACCACTGGTCACAGGCTTCCACTCGCAAAATCAACCCTCGGCCTTCACCCTCTGCCTCCTACACTACAAATAA
Organism: Heterodontus francisci; assembly: GCF_036365525.1. Taxonomy (NCBI): domain Eukaryota; kingdom Metazoa; phylum Chordata; class Chondrichthyes; order Heterodontiformes; family Heterodontidae; genus Heterodontus; species Heterodontus francisci. The sequence continues at coordinate 25,866,701 of NC_090412.1, read as the reverse complement.
GGAAAGTCACATGCTCAGTCCCAATTGTTGCTGCATCAGCTGAACTCAGCTGGAGTGGCTGCTGAATTAGTGGAATTGGAGATCTAAAATGGAAACTAGTATCCCCACTCTGGCTTGCGGTCCAGTCACTGTTAGCAGACATCTGGAAAATTGGGTTTTCTGCTGTACCTGCTGTGGTCAACTAGGCCCCCAACACATCTGAGCTCACACATGGAAAATGTGCACTGGGTGAGGTATTGGAGGGACACCCCAGACCTGTAGACCTATTAGATTACCCCGAGAGGACAAAACTGTGGCAGCTGGAGCTCAATAGAGGTCATCGGCTTTTGGATCTTAGTAAGAAAGATCAGAGGGTTTTCTAGACGGTGAGAAGGAACTGCAGAGGGGCAGAGAGATTTAGGGGGTCATGTACAGAAATCACGACAAGTTAGTGGACAGTTTCAAAAATAATTAACAAGGCTAATGGAATGTTGGCCTTTAAAAGTAAAGGAAGACTTGCATTTATATAACATGTTTCACAACCACCAGAAATCTCAAAACACTTTACAGCATTGAAGTACTTTTTGAAGTGTAATCATTGTTATAATGTAGAAAACACAGCAGCCAATTTGCACACAGCAAGCTCCCACAAACAGCAATGTGATAATGACCAGATCATCTGTTTTTGTGATTTTGATTGAGGGATAAATATTGACCAGGACACCCGGGGTAACTCCCTGCTCTTCCTCAAAATAGTGCCATGGGATCTTTTATGTCCACCTGGGAGGACAGACTGGGCCTCGGTTTAACATCTCATCTGAAAGACGGCATCTCCGACAGTGCGGCACTCCCTCAGTGCTGCAGTGAGTGTCAACCTTGATTTTTGTGCTTAAGTCCTGGAGTGGAATGTGAACCCGGAAGCTGGTGGCTCAGAGGTCAGTGTGCTACCAACTGAGCCACGGCTGACACAAACTCGTTACCTCAAGAAGATTGGATTGCTGACTGCCCGCTGGCCCCAGGACCGACTACCCACATCCACCACCTCCCTCATCCCCTCCAAGGACCGCCAACACCTCCCCGGATAGGTTAGCCACCCACCCCTGATCAGTACCCACCCCCCAAGGATCACCACCCACCTACTCCAAGATCTCCAACTGTCCCCCCACAGGATTGCTAACGCCGCCCCCTCCCCCCACACTCCAGGATCACTGCCGCCCTTCTGGGATCAGCAACCCTCCCTTCAAGATTGCCGATCACCCATTTCCGCATCATGCCACGCCCAGGATCTGATACCACCCCCCCAGACTCAGCACCTGATGACCGCCTCCCCCCCCCACCCCGCTTCCCAACCCCCATGCTACCATTAACCCAACTGCATGCTCCCTACCTGCTCCGGCAGCCTCATCTGGAGCATCCCCACTGAACAGGGAGCCAGCCTGTCAATCAGACTGATCTCCTTATAACAAAAACTTATATTTATATACTGCCTTTAATGTAGGAAAACACCCCACACACTCACTCATTCATACCCTCACAAATGGAGGTGACTGTTGTGTTGGTGATGCAGACACTTAAGGAAAAGTGCTGTTTATTTACATTTCAGCTGATTTCTTAATGGCTTCTTGCTGGGACCCCCCTCTGCCTCTGGTTTGATACATGGCAGTCGATCTTTTCACAGCAATCTTGTATAAGGTGCAATGATCTGGGATACCTTGGTTATTTCATGAAGCAGAATTCCTCCTGATAGAATAAGACACGTGAACCTCTGTTTCAGGTTCCTAATGGTCTGCTACACCAAAACCCTGGCAGCTGTGTATGTTTCATTGTATCTCTGTTCAGATCTAGTCCCTGGGTTTCTCAGAGGGGTCTTTAACCAGCCCACCAACAACAACTTGCAATTATATAGCACCTTTAACATAGTAAAACGTCACATTGTGGAAAAGATGTGGGGGAGCAAATTTGCAGGGAAATTACAGAGAGGTGCAAACACTACAGAGTAGTGATAATGGAGTCTTTAATTACCCTAATATAAACTAGGATAAAAATAAAGGGCAGAGAGGGGGAAGAATTTCTGAAGTGCTTTCAGGAGAATGTTCTTGATCACTACAATTCCAGCCCAACAAGGAAGGAGGCATTGCTGGATCTAGTTCTGGGCAATGAGGTGGATCAAGTGTATCAAGTCTAAGTAGGGAGGCATTTAGGAAACAGTGGTCATAGGATCATAAAGTTTAGGTTAGCTATGGAAAAGGACAAGGAGCAATCCAGAGTAAAAATATTTAATTGGAGGAGGGCCAATTTCAGTCAGGTGAGAATGGATTTGGCCCAGATAAATTGGAATCAAAGATTGGTATGCAGAGCTATAATAAAACAATGGTCTGCCTTTAAAAAGAAGATGGTTTGCGTACAATCGAAGTACATTCCCATGAGGGGGAATGGTAAGGCAACCAAAGCCAGAACTTCCTGGATGATTAGAGAGATAGAGAATAAGATGAAGCGGCAAAAAGGTACATATGAGAGATGTCAGATTGACAACAAAAGCAATGGCCAGCTGAATATAGCAAGTTCAGAGGAAAAGTGAAAAAATAAATAACAGAGGCAAAGAGAGGGTATGAGAAGAGACTGGCAGCTAACATAAAAGTGAATCCAAAAGTCTTCTAGAAGCATATAAATATTAAAAAGGTAGTAAGAGGAGGGATAGAGTCCACTGGGGACCAAAAAGGGGATCCACACATGGAGGCAGAGGGCACAGCTGAGATACTAAATGAATACTTTGCATTTGTCTTCAACAAGGAAGAAGATTCTTCCAAAGTCATAATGAAGGAGGAGGTTGAGGTACTGGATGGGCTAAAAATTGATAAAGAGGAGGTGTTAGAAAGGCTGCGAAGTCACCACTACTGAATGAGATGCATTTGAGGATGCTGAGGGAAGTAAGGGTAGAAATTGTGGAGGCACTGACCATAATCTTCCTTAGATACAGGAGTGGTGCCAGAGGACTGGAGAATTGAAAATGTTCTAGGCCATGGTCTGTTTGTACAAAATCCATGCTGGTCAAAGAAACAAAGTGTCCTCTATCGTGAACAAGTTTGTCCTGCTCTCTAATATAAAATAACTTTCATTTGTAAATCACCTTTCACATCCTCAGGATGCCCCAAAGCACCTGACAGTGAATTATGTATTTGTTTGAAGTGTTGTAATTGTTCTCTAGACAAATGCAATAGCCAATTTGAAGCACAGCAAGATCCCACAAACAAAAATGAATTAAATGACCAGATAATCTGTCCTGATGACGTTGGTTGTAGGTTGAATACTGGCCTGGACCAAGGGAGAACTCCCCTGCTCTACTTCAAATAGCGCCATGGGATTTTTTATGTCCATCTGGAAGATAGCACTTCTGAAAATGCAGCACTTACTCAGCATGGCACTGAAACGTACTGATCCAGTTTGCAATGTATTGATATAGAACACACAACTGGAAATTTTCAAGTCAAACTGTGTCAAATGAAAGCATTCCAGACAATATTTGGTGCCCTGTAAGCATGCGGGGATAGTGAAACATGTATAAATCAGTACAGCAGCAGACTGGTATACGTCAGCTGTGGCTCAATGCTTATAACTCTCATCTGTGAAGCAGAAGGCTGTGGGTTCAAGCCTTACTTCAGAGACTTGAGTGCAAAATCTGTGCTGTAACATGTTGTGGGATAACCTTAAAAGTGGACCACCTGAACAGTTGTAAATGAAGATCACCAGAGAAAGTAATTACACATGACCAGGGAGTTGTAGGTGTAGCCTGACACAGTGCATATATCTGTTCTAGTTAAGTTATAATAAAAAAACATGTTTTTTTCGGATATTACTTGGAGTCCTGTGAATCTTACAATATTTCACACACCAAAGGAACAAGTAATATTACACAACACAAGAAATAGGAGCAGGAGTAGACCATACGGTCCATCGAGCCTGCTCCATCATTCAATACTATCATGGCTGATCTTAGGCTTTAATTTCACTTTCCCGCACGTTCGCTATGCCCCTTGATTTCCTGAGAGACCATAAATCTGTCTATTCCAGCCTTAAATGTATTCAATGATAGAGCATCCACAACCCTCTGGGGTAGAGAATTCCAAAGATTCACAACTCTTTGAGTGAAGTAATTTCTGCTCCTTTCAGTCCTAAAGGATCGGCCCCTCATTTTTATTTTATTTATTTATTTATTTAGAGATACAGCACTGAAACAGGCCCTTCGGCCCACCGAGTCTGTGCCGACCAACAACCACCCATTTATACTAATCCTACATTAATCCCATATTCTCTACCACAACCCCACCATTCCCCTACCACCTACCTACACTAGAGGCAATTTACAATGGCCAATTTACCTATCAACCTGCAAGTCTTTTGGAGGTGGGAGGAAACCGGAGCACCCGGCGGAAACCCACGCAGACACAGGGCGAACTTGCAAACTCCGCACAGGCAGTACCCAGAACTGAACCCGGGTCGCTGGAGCTGTGAGGCTGCAGTGCTAACCACTGCACCACTGTGCCGCCCATCTTGAGACTGTGCCACTGTGTTTTAGATTCCCCGACCAGTGGAAGTAATCGCTCAGTGTACAGCCTATCCAGCCCCTTTAGAATCTTATATGTTTCAATGAGAACACCTCTCATTCTTCTAAACTCCAGAGAATATAGGCCCAGTCTACTCAGCGTCTTATCATAGGACCACCTCCTCATCTAAGGGACCAATTTAGTGAACCTTCGCTGCACTGCCTCCAGTGCAAGTGTATCCTTTCATAAATGTGGAGACCAAAACTGCACTCAGTATTCCAGATGTGGTCTCAACAAAACCCTGTACAATTGTAGCAAGACTTTATTCCTGTACTCCAATCTCCTTGTAATAAAGGCCAACACGCCATTTGCCTTCCTAATTGCTTGCTGTACATGTATGCTAACTTTGTGTTCCTTGTACAAGCACACCCAAGTCTCTTTGAACATCAACACTTAAAAGTAGCACATCTTTTAATAAGTATTCTGGTTTTCTATTCTTATGACCCAAGTGAATAACCTCACACTTCCCTACATTCTACTCCATCTGCCATCTTGTTGTCCACTCACTTAATCTGTCTATATCTCTTTTTCAGCCTTTCTGTGTCCTCCCCACAGTTTACCTTTCCACCTACCTTTGTATCATCAGCAAACTTAGATACATTACCCTCTGTCTCTTCATCTAAGCCATTATTATAGATTGTAAATAGCTGAGGCCCCAGTACTGATTCTTGTGGCACTCCACTATTTACTGCCTGCCAACCTGAAAATGCCCCATTTATGCCCACCCTTTGCTTCCTATCTGTTAACCAATCCTCTGTCCATGCTAACATATTACCCTCCACTCCCTGAGCCCTTATCTTGCCTACTAACCTTAGTTCCGGCCATGTGATGTGACATAGGTAGTTTACATGGTTCAACTCCCCACCTGACCACAGCAGGTATATTTGTATTAGAGTTTAGCCCCTTGGTGTTTTATTTCTTAAATAAGCAGACAGTGACAGGTTTTCTTGTAGGTTTTAAAAATAGGAAGTCAATTATTTATTGATCAATATACCTTATCCTGAAATTGTTGCAACTGCATCTACTCACGCATTCACTTGCACACACACACACACACAAGAGACAGATGGAAAAGGGGAAAAGGAATGTGGTTTTCATGGGGGGAGAGTTTATGATAAACTGTTAAATTGTCTTGAGAATCAAGCTGTAGATGGATGCAGGCCTGAGATGAGTGTAGATTTCTCTCCTGATTTAAGGTTCTGTTGAAGACAGTGGGTTACTTCTAGCTCTCACTGCTGTATACTGTAGATGTCGGAATTTTTCAGCAGGGCACTGTGCTGCCTGGCTTGGCTGGAACTCAAGCTGTTAAAAGTGGCTTCATCTTGAGGGTCAGTCTTTCTCTCCCTCTTTGGCTGTCTTTTTTAAGGCATAACTGTGTCACCTCTCACCTCCTGGTAGCAGACATTCTCCTCTCTTCCCCATAGTGATTGTACAATGGCCCAGGATGTGGCTACTTCTCACTTCCTTTGTTTCATAAAAAGACATTCAGTTCTGGACTGTTTTTAGGATAGGTGTAAGATGGGTTCTATTAACACCTTTTGGCTTCGAAGATTTGTCCTTTGTCTTTGTCAGACAGTTTGAATATGCAAAAAGCCAATCCCCTTTTTTCTTTGGTAATCATTTTGGACCATTGTTGACTTTTTAAAATAAATGTTCATGTTTTAAAGATAAAGTCCATTTTTCATAACTCTTCATTTAGTCCATGACTGTTGGTATCATTGTACTTCTGGTGAGCATGACACTTTTGTGTGGCACCTTATCAAATGCCTTTTGGAAATCCAGGTATACTACATCTACTGGTTTCCCTTTATCTATCCACTAGTTACATTCTCAAAAAATTCTAATAAATTTGTCAAACAGGATTTCCCTCTAGTAAAACTATGTTGACTTGTTCGAATCATACTGTGCTTTTCTAACTGCATTGTTAAGACACCCTTAATAATAGATTCCAGATTTTCCCAATGACTGATGTTAGGTTAAGTGGCCTGTAGTTTATTGTTTTCTCTCTCACTCCTTTCTTGAAAAGTGGTGCAACATTTGCGAACGTCCAATCTGATGGGACCGTTCCTGAATCTAAGGAATTTTGGAAAATCGTAGCTAGCGCATCCATTATCTCTGCAGCTATCATTTTTAGAACCCTAAGGTGTAGGTCATCAGGTCCCAGGGATTTGTCGGATTTTAGTCCTTTAGGTTTCTCCAATACTTTTTCTCTGCTGATATTAATTTCCTTGATTTTCTCACTTTTTTTAGCCCCTAGGCTACTGTCTATTACTGCTATGAAACTTGTGTCTTCTATTGTGAAGCCAGACACAAAATATTTGCTCAATACCTCTGTCATTTCCTCATTCCCCATGATAATTTCCCCTGTCTCTGCTTCTAAGGGACCAATGTTTATTTGAGCTACTTTCTTCCTTTTTATATACGTATAAAAGCTTGTACAATTTGTTTTTAGATTACTGGCTCTTTACTCTGATATTGATTTTTTTTCCCTTTTTTATCAACGTTTTGGTAGCCCTTTGCTCAAACACTGATAAACCTCAGACTTGCTACTCTTTTTTGCAACATTTTAAGCCCCTTTTTTTCATCTAATACTATCGTTATCTTCCTGAGTGAGCCACAGATGGGTCTTTCTTGCTGAGTTTTTTTCAATGGAATGTATTTTTATTGAACATTTGAATTGTTTCTTTAAAGTTTTCCCACTGTTCATTCACCACCATACCTTTTAGTCTATTTATCCATTTACCTTAGCCAGTTCTCCCCTCATACCTACATAATTGGTTTTAGGTTTAAGATTTTTGTTTGTGATTGGAGTATGTCACTTTCAAACTTCACATGGAATTCATTGGTATTATGATCATGACTTCCCAGCGGATCTTTTACTATGACATTACTAATTAACCGTGTTTCATTATACAATACTAAATCTAAGATAGCTTTATCCCTAGTCAGTTCCACAAGTATTGCTCCAAGTAACTGTCCTGAAAACATTCAACAAACTCATCTTGTAGCCCACCCTCGCCAATTTCATTGTCCCAATCTATATGAAGATTAAAGTCCCCCACAATTATTACATTGCCTTTGTTACAAGCTTCCATCATTTCTTGTTTAACACTCCATTAAATGGTATAACTATGGTTAGGGGCCATATAAACTACTCCCACCATATTTTTGGATTCTTGCTATTCCTAATTTCCATCCATACCGATTCTACTTCATGATCTTCTGAGGCCAAATCCTTTCTCACTAATGTCCTTATGTCATCCTTTACTATCAGGGCTACCCTTCCTCCTTTGCCGTTCTGTATGTCTTTCCGAAATATTGTGTACCCTGGAATATTTATTTCCCATCATCTTGTAACCACATCTCTGTAATGGTGAATAGGTCTAAATCATTTACATCTATTTGTGCCACTAGTTCATTTATCTTATTGCAGATGCTTTGCACATTCAGATAAAGAACCCTTAATTTATTTTTTGTACTTCTTTCCCCTGTAATGACCTTATTCGCTGACGTACAATTTTTGTTAAACTCTTTGTCCCTTCCTGTCCCACTCTGCTTGTCTCAACCACAACACTATACTGTTCCGATGCCTCGACCTTTCTCTTTGGATTTCTAAATCTCCCTTCACCCGAACCCTCCCCCCCCACCCCCTTTAGTTCACAATCTTGAGCCTTATCTGCTGGCGCACTCTTAAGTTTGTATGCTCTGTCCCTTCCTGCTACATTCTGATTATCAATACCCTTATTGTTACCTTGCTCTCTTGCCTTCTCCTCTCTTTTTAAATTACGACATCTTCCTTCACTTGATCCATCACCCCCACTATCTAGTTAAGGCCTTCTCTACTGCCCTAGTTAGACGACTCACTGGAACACTGGTCCCAGCACGGTTCAGGTGAACACCGTCCCAATGGTACAGCTCCCACTTTCCCCAGTACTGGTGCCAGTGCCCCATGAATCGAAACCCATTTCTCCCATGCCAATCTTTGAGCCATGCATTTAACTCTCTAATCTTATTTACACTACTCTAATTTCCTCATGACTCAGGTAATGACACAGAGATTATTATCTTTGCACTTCTGCTTTTTATTTTAGCCCCTAGTTGCTCATACTGTCTATGCAGAACCTATTTCCTAGTCCTATATAAGTCATTGGTACCCCCGTGGACCTCCCCCTCCCACTGCAAGTTTCTCTCCAGCCCTGAGCAGATGTTCCGGCCCTGGCACCAGGCAGGCAACACAGCCTTCTGGACTCTCACTCTTGGCTGCAGAGAACTGTGTCTATTCCCCTGACTATACTGTCTCCTACTACCACTAAATTCCTATTTATTCCCCCCACATGAATGGCTTCCTGTGCCATGGTGCCATGGTCAGTTCGCTCATCCACCCTGCAGCCCTCGCTCTCATCCATACAAGTTGAAAGAACCTCAAACCTGTTGGACAATTGCAAGGGCTTCACTTCTACCTTCTTGATCCCCTTATCTGCCTCACTCGCAGACATACCCTCCTGTCTCTGACCACTAACCAAATCAGAAGACCTATGGCGTGTGACTGTCTTCTGGAACAAAGTATCCAAGTACCTTTCCCCCTCCCTGATGCATCGCAGTGTCTGTAGCTTGGCCTCCAGCTCATTGACTCTGAGCCGAAGCTCCTCGAACCGCAGACATTTACTGCAGATGTGTTTGCCATGGATCACCTGGTGTCCACCAGCTCCCACTTACTGCAGCCACAACACATCATCTGCTCTGCCATCTTTATTAGCTGTTAATTTATTTTTCTTAATTAATTTATAATTAATAAAGCCCACTATTAATAAGCTTTACTACTGCTGGGAAACCTTACTACTCATAAAACTTTACGAACAGATCACCTGAGTCTCAGAAGATTCTTATTCTTATTATTTCAATTAATGTTATAGTAACCTCAATTAAAATTCCTCAGTTTAGATAAGCTAAAAAGAGAAAATGTTCACCAACCAATCACTTACCTTCTTTGCTGGAATGTCATACATCAGTTCCTCTTTCCCCTCTGCACCAAATTCTCATGTGAACCAAATTCCCACCTCACACTCTGACTACATCTCACTCCAGTAAAGTCTCCTCTCCATACGCCCCTTACATAACACAGTACTCCATTGACAGATGAGACTTTAAAATGAGGACCAGTCTTCCCTTTCAGATAGACATAAGATACCATGACACTCTTTCAAAGAAGAGCAAGAGAGTTCGCCCCAGAGTCCTGTCCAATATTCATTCCTCAACCAATATCACTACATAAGAAAATAATCTCATAGCTGTTTGTGGGAGCTTGTCGTATGCAAATTGGCTGGCAATTCTCCGAGATTGACCACACTTCAAAAACAAAAGTGTTTTGGAAGCTGTAAAGTGCTTTGGCAGGTCAGGTGGTTGTGAAAGATGCTATACAAATACACTTTCTTTATTTTGCATTGTGAAGTTCAGCAATATAATACAGCAATGTTGTCACTGGGGTTACGTGCTAAGGCACCATTGGGAAAATCTCACATATTGTGCAAGGCACTTCTCGAGGTAGATGGGATAGTGGTAATGTCACTGGACTAGTAATCCAGAGCCCAGGCTAATGGTAAGGATTCAAATCCCACCATGGCAGATGGTGAAATTTGAATTCACTTAATAAAGCTAGTCTAATAGTGATCATGAAACTATTGTTGTAATGTCCTTTAGGGAAGGAAATCTGATGTCCTTACCTGGTCTGGCCTACACAGCAATGTGGTTGGCTCTTAAATGCCTTCTGAAATGGCTGAGCAAGACACTCAGTTCAAGGGCGATTAGGGATAGTCAGCAATGCCCACATCCCACAAAACAAATAAAAAAAGAGTGCTGCTTTTAATTCACCACCTCAATTTACTGCCACCAGTGACAAACCTGTGTCCTATATACAAAGTTGAGTGCCTTCTTCAGACATAGCCTATGTTTGGCAGGATTGAATTTATAACTGTACTGTTAAGTGTTCTGCACAATTCAAGAGGCATAGTACAAAAATGTCACATGCCTGCCAATCCACTTTCCCAATATCCTCATGATAACACCGCATAGGATTATTAAACAGTACATTTGCAGTACCTTGCTCAGTACCTTGCTCTACGGCAGCAAGGCCTAGACAACGTACGTCAGCCAAGAGCGACGTCTCAATTCATTCCATCTTCGCTGCCTCCGGAAAATCCTTGGCATCAGGTGGCAGGACCATATCTCCAACACAGAAGTCCTCGAGGCGGCCAACATCCCCAGCATATACACCTTACTAAACCAGCGGCGCCTGAGATGGCTTGGCCATGTGAGCCGCATGGAAGATGGCAGGATCTCCAAGGCCACATTGTACAGCGAGCTCGTCACTGGTACCAGACCCACCGGCCGTCCATGGCTCCGCTTTAAAGACGTCTGCAAACGCGACATGAAGTCCTGTGGCATTGATCACAAGTCGTGGGAGTCTGTTTCCAGCTGGCGGGCAACCATAAAGGCGGGGCTAAAGCGTGGCGAGTCGAAGAGACCTAGCAGTTGGCAGGAAAAAAGACAGAAGCGCAAGGAGAGAGCCAACTGTGTAACAGCCCTGACAACCAATTTTATCTGCAGCACCTGTGGAAGAGTCTGTCACTCCAGAATTGGCCTTTATAGCCACTCCAGGTGCTGCTGCACAAACCACTGATGACCTCCTGGCGTTTACCCATTGTCTCTCGAGACAAGGAGGCCAGAGAAGAAGAGCATTTGCAGTAATGTTAGCAGGTAGTGTTTGGCAAATCTAGTTAGACAACTTACCCATTTAAAAATTTAAATTGCAGAAAGTCTAATTTCATACCAATATCAGCAAGTCATTTTCAGGCTAATGTCTTATGATTTTAGTACTATGGCATGGGTTTGAGGACAGACTCTGGGTAAACTGCAAATCTGAGGGATGAGTCCTTCAGTCAGTCATTATCCCAAGTCCTCTAGTACAGGAGAGTCAAGGCTGGGTTCTTCAGTCCATTACCCTCAGTTCCTTGAACTATTTACTTGTTTGTCATCTTTGCCTCATGGTATTTTAAAGTCCTAGATGATGCCGATTCAGTGTTTTTCTTCCCTTTCCACGTGAAATGCAATTATGGAGTGACACTTTACTTATTCTATCTTTTTTTTCTCTCTTTGTGTTATGTACATTCTAACTCAAAAGCAGTCAATCTTCTGAAGTGAAAGACCCCATTCGGCATCCGGGACTCTTGAAAACTGCAAAGCTTCGGACATCGGCTCTGCAATCGAGTAACACCTTCCCTTTAAACACTGATCAAAGCAGGTTCCAGCTTAATCCTATTTGATACACTTTGCAAATGGTCCTTTGTTATTTCTCCTCTTAGGAATTAACAAAAGTCATCGAACCTCATGATGCACTAATTCCTCAGCAGGGTTATGGTGGTCATTAACCCCTGCCCACACTTATAGTCTCTTACATTAAGGACACATAGTGTGGATATTCTGGTCCCAGTGCAGTGTTAGAGAGTCTGGAGCATGGGCAAATGCTGGGCTCACAGTCACATTGGGCAGACCACTGGCTATTTCCACTGGTCAGCTTATTTAAATAATGGTTCCGAGCTCCCTGCAAGGATTGCACCTTGCACAGGAAGCTGACTGAATCTACTCATGAGCAGCACTTGTAGTTAAGGTAAGCAGCTGGGTTGTGGGGATAAAAATTCTCTAAGCCTATACAACAGATCAAAATAGCTTTTTAATCAGTTGGCAATCTTTGAAAAGGCTGTCGAGGGAGGGAGAGGGGAAGAAGTTACTGGCAAAACCAAAGTGAGACAAACCCAATGCAAAAGGCATGAGATGGAATCTCTGGGCAAGTTTCTTTTAACCTGTTCTTGGCATGAGGGCAATGTTGGCCAACCTGAGCTCCATTTACTTCCCATTTTACACAATCGCACAGCCTTTGAGCTCCCTCAGGAGTGCATATGGGAAAAGAACACAGTCCCAGCCCTTGATTTTTTTTAAACAAACAGACGGAAATTGATGGGCTGGTGATGTTGCCAGTGTACTCCAGGAGTGCTAAAGCCATGTGCACTATCCACATCCATGACGCACTCTTACCTTTGAGTCAGAGGGTTATGAGTTCAGGCTCCAATCCCGAGATTTGAAAACATAAGGCCTGATTTTCTCTTTCAGCGCTGGAGGAAAGCAGGTTTCAGCAGATCAACCACCCAATTATGTACTCTACCTGATTGGAACTTCAATGGAAATGTAAATCAACAGGATGTATAACAGGCGACAGATCTACTGTCATCTGTTTTCTGTCTATCAATCAGAATGAAACTAACGAATGTAATTTAAGCATTGCCGCTGACCGCAAAATCAATGTTTCCGCAGATTAGTTTTAGATTTACCGTCCTTAAAGTGCAGGCCATGTCCTCTGGTTCTACTATTTTGGACAATGTGAAATAGCTTGTCATGGCCTGCATTATCTAGTCCCTTTAGAAACTCCTTAGGTTATAGACGCACTGGAGAAGGTGCAGAAAAGACTTATGAGGCTGATGTCAGAACTGAGAGGTTACAGCAAGAAGCTAACAATTATAACCAGCACCACTTTCATAATGTAGAATCTGAACACTTTGATTGATCTTCAAAGGGAAAGGATAACCTTATCAAAGGTCTTCAGTTTTCTATTTGAAGTACAATGGGCCAAGTCAACAGAATCATCCAAAAGAATTTAACATCCAGAGGCAAGAAGCTGCTTAGTGGCATGGGGAAAATCATACGCTCTATTTCCTCTGTTTTAAAAAAGCCAATTCAGACTAATACGCAAGTTTAATAACTGTGCACTCCAGATTATAGAGGACGCAAGGCCGCTTATGGGAGTGACAGGTGAAGCTGAATGTAAAAGAATGCCTAGCACAGACCTATGAAATTTGTAGCACTATTCGATACTGGATCAAAACCAGGCAGGGAATAAAGATTAACGTTTCTGTTCATGAAGGATTCAGCTTATGCAAATTCTAACCTAGCTGTGAAGTTAAAAAATAAATGTTGTGGAAAAGTCCAAACTACAACGATGCTCCTAACTATTTTGTTAGACTCTATGACTTGTATGATATGATGCTCTGATCATAGATTCATACAGCTCAGAGGAGGCCACTCGGCCCAAGATGCCTGTGCTGGCTCTTTGACAGAGCTATCCAATTTGTCTCAATCCCCTGCTAATAAAGCCAATGATCCCATTTGATTTCTAACAGGCTTCTCAACTTGTCCTGCTACATAACTTGTTGTGTATACCACCCACCCCAAGCCTCTCCTCATTCTTCCTACAAAAATGTATCACTTCACACTTCTCTGCACTATATGTCATCTGCGGTGTGTCTGCCTATTCCACCAGACTGTTGATGTCTTCCTGAAGCCAGTTACTATCCTCCTCACTATCTACTACTTTTCCAAATTTTGTGCCACCTGTAAATTTTGAAATTATGCCCTGCACACCCAAGCTCAGGCCATTAATACATGTCAAAAAGAACAGTGGTCCTTGCAGTGGTTCTCTTGGGAACATCATTGAATACTTCCCTCCAATCTGAAAAACAAGCATTTATGACTACTCTCTGCTTTCTGTCCATTAGCCAATTTTGTATCCATGTTACCATTGTTCCTTTAATCTTATGGGCTTTAATTTTGCTAGCAAGTCTATTATGTGGTACTTGCAAACACCTTTTGAAAGTCCATATACATCATATCAACTGCACTATTCTCATCGACCATCTCTGTTATTTCATCAAAGAGCTTAATTTAAGTTCATCAAATTCAATTTGTCTTTAACAAATCCCTGCTGACTATCACATATTAGCCCATATTTTTCCAAACACCATTTAATTTTGTCCTAGATTATTGTTTCTAAAAGTTACCCTATCACTGGCTTATATTTATCAAGTTCCCTCTCCCTTTTTATAAAGATGGGTGTAACATTTGCAGTCGTTCTGTCCTTTGGCACCACCCCACATCCAAGGATGATTGGAAGATTGTGGCCAGAGCCTCTGAAATTTCTACCTTTACTTTCCTCAGTAACCTGGGATGCATCCCATCTGGACTAGTTAACTTTTAAACTTTGAGGACTGATAACCCTTTTAGTACATCCTCTTTAACTATTTTTATCATATCCAATATTGCTACTGCCTCCTCCTTTACTGCTACATTGGCAGCATCCTCTTCTCTAGTGAAGACAAATGTAAAGTACTCATTTAGTACCTCAGCCATGCTCTCTGCCTCAACCAGGTGACCTACTTTTTGATTGCTAATCAGCCCTTCCTTTGACTGGTCTTTTACTACCTGTGTGTTTATAAAAGACTTTTGTGTTAGTAATTAATCTGTTCTCATACTCTTATCTTTGTCAAAAAGCTGGGGAAATGGAAGTCCCCCATTATCACTAGTCTATAGTCCTTGCATCTTTCTGTCGTTTGCCTGCAAATTTGCTCCTCTATTTCCTTCCCACTATTTTGTGGCCCTTAATATAAACCCAGAAGCGTAATAGCTTCTCTATTGTTGCTTAATTCTAATCAAATAGACTCTGTTTGGCCCTTCCTTTTTTTCTTCCCTTGAATACCTTTTACCCAGGAATAATTAGTTCTGAATCCTCCCCTTCTTTGCCCCACAGTGCTGTGGATGTGGTCGAGGCTACATTCCACTGAGAGGTTATTATCCTCACAGTTATTAGGCTCCCTGAATCTACACTCCTGGAGGATTTCTGCATGGCCAGATGGTCACCCACTTAGTATATGCCTGATGTTGCTGCAATGTGGCCACCTACTGAAAGGTGCATTCCAGAAAATCCTCAGCCTCCCATATGCTATGCAGCAATTTCAGCTACTCCTCAAATCCTGAACTTGAGGTCCAGCAACTGGAGGCGCTTCCTGCACATATGGTTATCCAGGACACGTGAAGAATCCCGGAGTTTCCACATGACACCAAAATTGCAGGTAATCTTAGAACAGTGGAAGCAGTTTCTCCTTATTTACTATATCAAACCGCTCACAATTGTGAACACATCTGTTAAATTTCCTCTTAACCTTCTCTGCTCTAAGGAGAACAATCTCAGGTTCTATAGTAACTCCACATAACTGAAGTCCCTCATCCCTGGTCCTCTGTAGGAACTTGTCAGCAGTACAACATTTTCTTCCACTTCACAACCTAGTTGATGCAGTAGCACTCAAATCATTTGCAGCGTGGTCGTATCGTGTTCCCTTTTGTCGGCGGTGCCGTTTTTCAGATGAAACATTAAATTAAGGCCTCATCTGCCCTGATGTTTCATCTGCCTTCTCAGGTAGATGTCCATGGCTTCTCAACCAATACCACTGAAATAAAAAAGAGCCATTACAATGCTGTCATTTGTAGGAGCTTGCTGTGCACAAATTGGCTGCCTCATTTCCTTCATTACACCAGTGACGACTCTTCAGAAGTACCTATTTGATTCTAAAGTACTATGGGATAACCTGAGGTCATGTAAAGTGCGATATAAACGCAAGTTTGTTCTTTCTTTCATTCTATGCTTGTCAAAGTCACCTTTCATCTCTTCTTCTATGAATAATGGCCTAGCCTAGTACAAATTCTCAGGATGCAGATACAGAATAATTCTATCTGAAGTTGCTAAGAGAAGTTTTCCATAACTCCAAATTGGACAGTTCGGGAACTGATTTGTTTCTAAAATAAGATTGTTGCATCAGTTAGAAAAGCAATACTTAATTTATTTCCTTAATGCACAACAAACAGATCGAAAGAGTGTAAATATCCGATTCCCTAGATCTTACTAGTTGGCATTTGTTACGCTTATTATATTTTATTAATGCATTCAGAACAAAAACACGATAGGTTAAATCTTCCCCCACCCTGAATCGTCTGTGAGGATTCTCATGGGGCAGGCGGCTTATCGGAAGATCATGCGTGTGTTGCTTCCAGGACAAAGCAGCCTGCTTGATCAGCACTCCATCCTCCAGCTTAGACAGTCAATCCCTCCACCAGCGGCAGACGGTGGCTGCAGTGTATACTATCTGCAGGATGCACTGCAGCAACTCGCCAAGTCTTCTTCAGCACCACCTTCCAAACTCGCAACTAGAATCCACCATCTAGACGAACAAGCACAGTAGATGCATGGGAACACCATCCCCTCCAAGCTCCCCTCCCAGTCACACACCATCCTGACTTGGACATCTGTTGCTTTTCCTTCATTATCGTTGGGTCAAAGTTCTGAAACTCTCTGCCTAAGAGTATTTTCACCGCAGAGGTTCAAGAAGAAGGCCATCACCATTTTCTCAAGGGCCACCAGGGATGGGCAAAAAATGCTGGCCTTGCCAGAGATGTCCTTAACCCAAGAATGAATTGGCCAGATTTTGTTGTCAAATTAATGGGGAAGGTAATGGCACAAGAGTACAGCAACATCTGC
Source organism: Heterodontus francisci (assembly GCF_036365525.1). NCBI lineage: Eukaryota > Metazoa > Chordata > Chondrichthyes > Heterodontiformes > Heterodontidae > Heterodontus > Heterodontus francisci. Next base: position 25,849,709 of record NC_090412.1, on the reverse strand, counting down.
CGAAGAGCAGGTGCATGGTTAAGTGCCAATATCCAAAAGCTGCTGTCTGAAAACCACTGCGCCACCTTAGCTTTATGAAAACAGCATCTCGCCATCTGCCTCAGCATTGAATGTCATGAGGTTGCTGTATTTACACAGTAGCTGCAAACAAAACCCATTGCAAATAATCAAAGCAAGTAATTGCAAACATAAGAACCCTCATAATGGCATAATGAGTATTAATGACTGCCAATCAACTCGCCTGCCACCAAATGTTGTCAATATAAGAGTGGAGTCTCATTCCTTCAGGTTGTGAATTGTTTTAGGAGATGTAAAACATTTTTTTTTTAATTTTCTTTCTCTTTTTTCTCTCTGGCTACATCCATTCTTTCTTTCCTTATTTTTCTTTCTCTTTCTGTACCTGATTTGACTTTGCACTCCCCCCTTCAATTCACCCTCCTTCTCAGTCTTGCACTGTTTATTTCTCAATTCGTAAATCCCATTGGTTAAGCTTGCTCTGCTGGCTCAGGTCCCAGATGTCCTTTTTCCTAACTGGGCACTTTACAGCCTTCTGGACTCAACATTGAGTTCAGCAATTTTAGACCATAACCTCTACTCCCATTTTCTTCTGTGTTCCTTTGTTGGTTTTCTCTCTTATTTCCTTTACTTTGCATTCAGATGGCAGCTGTCCTGCCAGTCACACCTTCTCTAGACGCACCTTCGTTTCTTTACTTGTCCCATTACCACTCCTTTTGGCCTTGCACCATGAAATCTTTTGTAATTTAATCTCTCCTGCCTTCCACCCTATCACACACCTTCCCTTTTGTTCCTTTTTCCACCTTCCCCCCCTTTCACTTGCTCAAAACCAACACATTTCTAACTTTTACCAGTTCTGATGAAAGGTCACAGACCTAAAACGTTAACTCTGTTTCTCTCTCCACAGATGCTGCCAGACCTGCTGAGTATTTCCAGCATTTTCTGCTTTTATATTTGCCTGTTGCCCTCGCTGCGTGCGATCACTACACACTTTAGGCAGCAAAAATATGTTTGTGTTGAAGGGTGCATGGGCAAGTCTAACTAATAGCAGACCATTAGATATCTACAGCAAGCTCTGGCCTAATTGAACAACTGGTGGCACAAGGTCTTGGAAAATGTTTATAATTTCTTCGAATCCCTTGTGTGCACGAGACTGAGCTCTCACCCTTGAGATAAATGGCTTCTGATTGTTGTCCTTGCTGGAAGGAACTCGGGGCTAATAGATAATTGTGTAAAATGGGTGACATTAGATCATCCACCAATTAAACAACTCTCCACATCTTTATTCCTAACGTATATGTGGTTGTCAACTGAAGACAGGATTGATCTCAATTGCCATTCCACTTCCCCAACATTCATGCACAAAATGTGCACATACACACACACATAATCCACACACACACCATACAGATACATACACACCCGTACAATAGCACCAATGTAATAAAACATCCCAAGGTGCTTCACAGGAGTTTTATAAAGTAAAATTTGACACTGAGCCACATAAGGAGATAATAGGGCTGATGAGCAAAAGCTTGGTTAGAGATTTTAAGGTGCGCCTTAAAGGAGGAAAGCGAGGTAGAGGCGGTGATGTTTATGGAGGGAATTCCAGATCTTAGGGCCCAGCCAACTGAAGGCATGGCCACCAATGGTGGAGCAATTAAAAAAGGGATGCTCAAGAGGTCAGAATTAGAGGCGTGTAGATATCTAGGAGGGCTGTGGGGCTGGAGTAGATCGCTGAGATGGTGAGGGGTGAGGCAATGGAGGGATTTGAAAGCAAGGATGAGAATTTTAAAATCGAGGCAATGCTTAATTGGGAGCCAATGTAGGTCAGTGAGTACAGGGATGGGTGAACAGGACTTAGTGTGAGTAAGGACACAGGCAGCAGATTTTTAGAGGACCTCAAGTTTATGAAGGGTAGAAACGGGATACACACACATATACAGACACATACAGACACAAGTACACACACCACACCCATAAAAACACACACACACACAAATATGCATGTACTTTCACACCAAAGCATACGCATAGATATAGGAACACACTTTTAGATTACTGAGACTCTCTGCACAAACACATGCATGATAAAAAGGACGCTCAGACAAGCTACAGAAGGGCTGCTGTTACTGATGCTCTTGAATCCCAACTTCAATCACTGCTTACGCAAATTCAAGGGAGAAAAGGGATAGAACGAGGAAAAGAAAAGGTCCCACAAATGAAAGACCATAGTGCTGATCATTCCAGAAGACTAACTACAGCCCCCCTCCCCCCACCCCCCGCCTCCCCCCCACTTCCTCCCTCACCCCATACATGGTGGGACAAACACCCTGCTTCTCTCAGCTTGTCGACCTGCAATGTGCCTGAGGTATGAAAATGGCAGTCTGGTCAATAAACTATTATCACAAAACAGCTTGGGTTGACTGGCAAATGTCACTCAAGGAGATTAAGGGTCAGAAGTCACCACTGCACCACTGACCTCTTCAGTCTCCTATTACCCACAGTGTAAAAAAAAACAGCCGATTGAAGATATTCAAAGAGTTTCTCTTCCTGACACTAAAACGAGTGAGAAGCTGTCTTCTTAGATTGTACTGACAGCTATAACAGCACGTAATTCAGCCTCCTCTCGATTCAATCAATGTATGCTGCGGATTCTAATTCACACTCACTCAAGCATTGCCTCACCCTCTCTCCCTCTCCCTTCTTTTTCTGATTCTTAAACACATCCCTTCCCCCGACATCCCCCTCTAGTTCAATAAACAGTGCTCAACATGTCAAAATATTTATCAGCCTTCTTTATTGCTGAGCTAACAAATCATTCCCACTATGTCTTCCTCCTCAGGCAAACAAAACAAAACTTCCCAATGCATGGTAAATCATTGGGGAGATGAAACGGAGCTAACTTAAAGACAAAAGCCCCTAGTGGTAAACTCACTAAACTAGTGTGTAACTATGTTACTAGTTAGGGGAAGGGAGGAAGTATAAAGTAATTGTGGAAATGATCAGAAGAAGGGAGATGGTCCAATTGCTTGATCAATTTCCACGTAGTCCAGCATCGGTAGCTGGGACAAATACTGGTGAACCTTTTAGTTTTGCTTCTGAGGGCTCCACTTGGTGACAAACAAACCCACAATGCTCACTCCTTAAAATCCTTATCAGTATAAATCCTCTTCTAATACCTCGGCTCCTTCTAGCCATCATGTTTTGGGACTGAGAGGACATTCAACCTATGCCATAGCCTTGTTCGATGCCACTCTCTGTCCCAGGGTGACTGTATGGGCTATGGTGGGAAGTGATTATGTTACTGGACTAGTTTTGGCAAAGGATCAGGAACCAGAGGACACAGATTTGAGGCAAAACAACCAAAAGCAACATGAGGGGGAACCATTTTGGGCAGTGAGTGGTTACGATCTGGAATGCACTGCCTTAAAAGGTGGTGGAGACAGATTCACTCATGGCTTTCAAAGGGGAATTGGATAAGCACATGAAGAGAAATGAATTGCAGGGCTACGGGGAGAGGGCAGGGGAGTGTGACTGGCTAAATTGCTCTTGTAGCGAGCTGGCATGAGCCTGATGGGCCGAATAGCCTCCTTCTGTGCTGTAACCATTCTATGATTTTAGGAACCCAGACATCCTGAGCTAAATAATTCAGAATGTGAGTTCCAATCCCACTACAGCAATTTGAGAATTTGAATTCAGGTTAAAGAAGATCTGGTGTCAGTGAAAGTAACTATGAAGCTGTTGGATTGTTGTAAAAACATACCTGGTTCACTGATGTCCTTTAGGGAAGGAAATCTGCTGTCCTTACCTGCTTTGGGCCTAGTTGTCACTCCCGTCCTGCACCAATATGGTTAACTTTATTTGTTAGGGTGACCGGGGATAGACAACAAATGCCACCCTTGCCAGTGATATCTACATCTCAAGATTGGATTACAAAAACTTTTCTCTCTCACGGTGCCCTCCACCAGTCAATGATACACACGCACTTGTGTAGGACCAAGATCAGTGAGTCAATGGACTTCAGTAGACAGTAAACAGATGGCGTGCAAATGCAAACTTCATTCCCACTGGGCAGCTGTGAAAATTGGGGCTTTCATTTTTAAAGCGAGAGTCTTCTACATTGGGAGAAATGAAAGTTCTCAGAAAGTGCCAGCCTTCTGCACTTTGTAAAAAGAGGAACCGTCCAATGGCTGAGTTAACTGCACCATTACTGCCATGACAGAGGAATCTGCTGCATGTGTTTGCTATCAAGCCTGGCTGCTGTTTGTCAGTGAGAAATTAACTGTACCTGAGTGGCACGTGCAGAGCACTAATACTCAGTGGGACTGTGATCTGTGCACAAATGCTTTAATTTTAATAGACTTACACCTCATTTGGCCTCTGAAGCCCATTGAAGAGTCCCAGAGGAAGGCTGGAATCAGCCCCTGTGTGGCTGCTTCTGGCAGTGTTTATAACAAGCTTTGGATGAGAAGGCTTGATTAGCCTCCACTGTGAAACAGACACACCTTAACCCCTTCTGTGCTGAATCCAGTTCCTCAGCTTGCTGGCAGATTTCTGCCTGGCTTCAGAAGGATGAAGATGAAATGGAGGATGATAATGATGAAATACATCGAGTTAGCAGCGCAGAAGCAGGCCATTTTGTGCAACTGGTCTGTACTGGTGTTTATGCTCCACACGAGCCTCCTCTCACCCCTCTTCATCTCACCCTGTATTCCTTTCTCCCTCATAAGTTTATCCAGATTTCCCTTAAATACATCCATATTATTTATCTCAACTACTCCTTATGGTACCAAATACCACATCCTTACCATGCTCTGGAAGAAGTTTCTTCTGAATTACTTATTGGGTTTATTAGTGAATATCTTATATTTCTACCTTGCTGGAGGGTCAGTACAAAGAACCTGGTGCTTTCTGTGACACCAGTCTCTGCTGTTGATTGGTGTCTGGGCTCTGTTGGAGATGTGGAGCTCACCTCTGCTATTTTATAGTACCGCCAATTTCATCAATCCATGCGCTCAATGGGCAAGGCATTGTGGGAGATCCCGGGACACAGCTGGTGATTTTCCACCAGACATAGAAAATCACACCTTAGGCACCTGCAATGGCATCACTACGAGTGCAGCTCCGCACTGGGAGTGCAGACGCAGTCCTTATATCATAGGGTTGACGCATTTAAGGAGAAGCTAGATAAACATATGATGGAGAAAGGATTAGAAGACTATGCTGATAGGTTTACATAAGGTAAGGTAGAAGGGGGCTCATGTGGAGCATAAATACTGGCATAGACCAGCTGGGCTGAATGGCCTGCTTCTATGTTGTAAATTCCATGTAATTCTATGGAATAATAGGTGCCAATGACACATCAGTCATTGTGAAGGGTCCCCATCTGTTTAATCTGTCTTTATCACTTTCATATGCTAAATATTTTCTGATCTCATCTCTTAGATCCTGTCATTTAAAAAACAAAGCATGTACTGCCCCTCACACCAACATGGTTACATACTAGCCCTTTCACAATGAAAAGGCTGTTGCAGATAACAATGAGCCAATTCACTGTGTTCATCTCCTTTAGGAGTGACAACCCTGATTGGATGTGTATCTGGAGGGTTCTTCTTCAGACCTGCCCACCTCCAAATAGCCTACCTCCACACTCCTGCCATTGGTCAACTGGCATGTCAATCCTTATGGTGCATCACCCTTCCCTGGCCAATTGGAAATCGATCAAACTCTTTGTTACCGATTTGATAATTCTTCGCCATCAGTCAAACAGCCAATATTTTGTAATTAGTATATGAAAATATTCAAAGATAATAAAATAATGGACACTTTTTCAATGACCCTGTGTTTTTTCTCTCAGATGTTACTCAGAACAGTGTCCTGGATATTCATCTACATTTTCTGAAGAGACCAGGACAATCCCAGTGAGTTGGGAATCCTACTTCCTCTCATCCCTAAGCTTTCATGTACTTATCCAGTTTTCCCTAAAATGCATCTATCTGATTCATGTCAAGCACTCTACTTGGTAGCAAGTTTGCATGACTATTTCATTAAAAATGTTTTACCCTGTCTAAAATATTTGCACAAAATAGATAGGATTTAATATATATTACATGAAAATCTATAATGAGTGATTAATAGACAATAGGAAAGTTCAACATGAAATTCAGGCTAGCCAGTGAACAGCATGGTTCAGCATGATCCAAAGAGTGAAGAATTTCTCTCAAAGAGTAAGATAATAGAATCTATTCATTGGGAGCTAAGAACCATAACAAGGAAAGACTTGCACTTATATAGTGATTTTCACAAGCTCTTAACATCCCAAAGCATTTCACAGCCAATGAAGTACTTTTGAAGTGGAGTCATTGTTATAATGTATAAAACATGGCTGCCAATTTCTGCACAGTAAGCTCCCACAAACAGCAATATGATAATGATCAGTTAATCTGTTTTTTTTTTAGTGATGTGATTGAGGGTAAAATATTGGCATAGGATACTGGGGAGATCTCCTCTAGTCTTCTTTGTAATAGTGCTATGGGGATCTTTTATGTCCAGCTGAGAGGAAAGATGGGGCCTTTTTTTTAGATTAGATTAGAGATACAGCACTGAAACAGGCCCTTCGGCCCACTGAGTCTGTGCCGAACATCAACCACCCATTTTATACTAATCCTACACTAATCCCATATTCCCAACAAACATCCCCACCTGTCCCTATATTTCCCTACCACCTACCTATACTAGTGACAATTTATAATGGGCAATTTACCTATCAACCTGCAAGTCTTTTGGCTTGTGGGAGGAAACCGGAGCACCCGGAGAAAACCCACGCAGACACAGGGAGAACTTGCAAACTCCACACAGGCAGTACCCGGAATCGAACCCGGGTCCCTGGAGCTGTGAGGCTGCGGTGCTAACCACTGCGCCACTGTGCCGCCCTAATGTCTCATCCAAATGATGGCACCTCCAACAGTGGAGTGCTCCCTCAGTACTGCACTGCAGTGTCAACCTGGAGTATATACTCAAGTCTCTGGACTGGGGCTTAAACCCACTCCTGACTCATAAACAATAGACTTGCAGGAAGATACAAATGGAAGTTGGAGCAATGGCATGACATAGAGATACAACTGGGATCCAGAGGAATAGTGAGATAATGAGAAATAAAATATAGTTTAGGGATTGAAAGCAAGAAATTTGCAATTTTAGAGTGAGATCGGAAGAGTAATTGTGAATCCGCAATGGATTAAAGTTACCTCTATTTTTAAGATTGCATTAATAAGCCATGTTTTTGGGCACACCCATGCCCTGCCAATTAAAACAGCAGCCGGTCTTGTGCTACCTTTGAACACCCAAGTTAGAATGAGAATAGCAGAAATTGCCACATGCAAACAATCTAACAAGCTGCTTGCTTTGTCAACAAAAAGCAGAACAAATTTAATCCCGCCAATTACTGCCCCATCAGTCTACCCTCAATCATCAGCAAAGTGATGGAAGGCATCATTGCCAGTGCTATCAAGCGGCACTTACTCATCTGTAACCTGCTCACCGACGCTCAGTTTGGGTTTTGCCAGGACCACTCAGCTCCAGAACTCATTACAGCCTTGGTCCAAACGTGGACAAAAGAGCTGAATTCCAAAGGGAAGGTGAGGTGAGAGTGACTGCCCTTTACATCAATGCAGCATTTGATCAAACGCGGCATCAAGGAGTCCTAATAAAATTGAAGTCAGTGGGAATCAGGGGAAAAATATCCAGTAGTTGGAGTCATCATACCTAGCACAAAGGAAGATGGTTGTGGTTGTTGGAGGCCAATCACTTAGTCCCAGGACATCATTGCAGGAGTTCTTCAGGGCAGTGTCCAAGGCCCCAACCATCTTCAGCTGCTTCATCAATGACCTTATAACCATCTTAAGTTCAGAAGTGGGAATGATCACACAGTGCTCGGTTCCATTCACAACTCCTCAGGAAATGAAGCAAGACCTCGACAACATTCAGGTTTGGACTGATAAATGGCAAGTAACATTGGTGCCACACAAGTGCCAGGCAATGACTATGGAGTGTCTGCAGATTTCTTAACAGTCAGCTAAATGGAGACCTTTCTTTCATTCCCTGTCTTTTCTGAACACCTCATATCCATGAATATTTAGTACCAATCCTGCCCTCTTTGGCTATGGCATCATATTTCCATGTGACTATTTGCGCCTGCTTCTCACCAACCTTATTTACCATGCTTTATATATTTATATTGTCATGAAGACCCCCACCCACCAAGAATGAGGCATATTAATTTCGTCATCTGAACATTAATTTTAAACTGTTGTTGGAGTGAAGAAATGACTTATTTAAAGAGATCACCAGACATTTGGCTGGAGGACATTTGCATACTAGGAGACAGTGCTTGGAGAGACAAAGCAACTACTCCCTGGTCCAATTAACCCAAATGGATTTTGATCACCAGACATTGAAGGTGTAAGAAAGCTTGTATTCCAGTGCCTGCTAAGATGGAGAATTCACAAACGCAGGAGTGGTTAAACCAGCTGATCACATGAATAACCTGCTGGCCCAGACTCTTTGAACTACACACAGGACAGTTTAAAGACAGACTGTAGATTGTAACTGAACCTGGAACAAGAGAGCCTCTCTCCTGGCTGGCTCTCTCTCTCCTTTCTCACAAACCTCCGGACCCACTGAAGTCGCTTAAACATCAAGAGAGAAAAGATTCCTACATTGAAACAAGTTAAAGCGTGCACTGGGCCCCAGTGAACGGCAAGACTTACTGGCAACCAAAGCCTCCACATTGAACTCAAAGGACTATAATTACAACCCAGCTATTGCCTCAAACTTTTCCCCTATATTTTTTCTACTTTTTCTGTCTCTATCTGCACATGTGTTTATCGCGTATGCATGCTAGCGTGGTCGCGTCATGTATTCGTAGTCGTTAACCAGATTAGAGTTTAAGATTAATAAACTTCCATCTTTCTTGTTTAAATCTATGAAAACCTGTCTGCTTTAATTTCTTTGCCTTGCAATTGGAAAGCAGTGACAAAGATTCACTGAGGGGGAGCTAAAGACACAGTGTTTTACAAATTAAACCCTGTTACAGTTAAACCAGGCAAAGGCTGAGAGGGAACCCCTAGACCCCTTTCTCACCTGGTCATAACAATACGCATGCATGGTAAACGTAATTTAGACCTTATTATATTTCGTTTCATACTGACCCGACATAATACCTTACTATTTCGCGTAGTAGAGTTATCTGTCTCTCCCAATCCTTTGTGCATCTTGTTTCTCCTTTCTCATGTTCCGTCCTGGTTCCCAACCCCCTGCCAAATTAATTTAAATCATCGCCAACAGCACTAGCAAACCACCCTGCAAGGGCATTGGTCCCAGCTCTGTTGAGGTGCAACCCATCTGGCTTGTACAGGTCCCACCTCCCCCAGAACTAGTCCCACTGTCCCAGGAATCTACACCCTCCCTCCTGCACCGTCTCTCTAGCCACACATTCATCTGCTCTATCCTCCCATTTTTGTACTCACTGGCATGTGGCACTGGGAGAAATCCAGAGATTACTACATTTGAAAATTGAGATTTTTAACCATGTTCCCTAATGTCTGTACTCTCTCTGAGCTCTGGCTGCTCTGCTGCTCCACTCCTATACTGATGAAATGTTAAACTGAGGCCATGTCTGCCCTCTCAGGTAGATGTAAAAAAAACTAATGACACTCTTCAAAGAAGAGTTCTCCACGGTACCTGGCCAACAATTATCCCTCAACTAACACCACAAAAAATCCACCCTCACTCTTTATTGTGGGATCTTGCTTTGTAGAAATTGACGACTCTGTTTCTCTACATTACAACAGTGACTACGCTTCAAAAATACTTCATTAGCTGTGATGCACTTTGGCATGTCTTGATGGGAAAGTTCTCAGACCCAGAGCTAAAACCCCTTATCTTGGTGAACATGAAACTCGCACAAAGGAAAGATGCTTTACCTAAAGTTGCTCTGTCCCCTTGGCCATGTCCGACATTGCTGATGCCCCAAAGTAAGAATTACAAGATGGTAATTTTCAATTTCTTCACTCGCTGTGTGTCAACTGTGTCTCAGGGGTTCCAAACTGTGTTGTGAGTTTCAGAAATGGATTTTTCTGGAACTGAATAAGTGCCTCAACCACAAAGGAGTGGAAGGAAATTGACAATGACAAATGCACAATGCAATTTCATAAACCCCCTTTGAGCTTTCCATTTCATAATTCAGTCCATTCCTGCTGTTAAAGTTTGCTTTGTCTTTTAGGTATTGTGATGCATTGTAATTTCTCTGAGGTCTGTGTCAATGCAAAATGTGTGCAGGCTATTCACTGGGGGAAAACAGAAAACTACTCAGCTTATTCCAGTAACTAGTTAGTACAGAAAGAACCACTTTATTCCATCAGTGGTGAAGATCTGATGACTGACAAGTTGCCAAGCTATGAGATTTATCTAACATATTGGCCTTGAAATAGTGTGAGATACCAGGACACAAAAGCTTAACACATTCATTTGAGGCTCCTTTTTCATTATTTGTTCTCGGAATGTGGGTGTCACTCCCAGGGCTGCATTTATTGCCTATCCCTCGTTGCCTTGTCATCCTCCTTGAACCACTGTAGTCCTTGTGGTGATCTTGCCCCCACAATGGAGGTAGGGATGGAATTCCAGGATATTGACTTAGGAGGAATATCCAAGTCAAAATGACATGTGACTTGGAGGACCTTGATCCAAAGGATACATTAACATCATGGCCACTGTAGAAGATGTGAGAATGGCACCATGGCATTAATAGTCAGAGAAGTGTTAAATGGTGCAATGCCCTTGCTGATGAAGATGGGAACCCTGGGATTCATGACACGCCTGTTCTTCACCTTGCAGGAAAAGAGAGCACACAATGTCTGGGAGATGGGGCATACCATGGCTGGAATGGCCGTCATCTCAATGGCCGTCAACACAGTCTTCTGGCCAATGGAAGAGGAGGCCCTGGTGGCAGCAGGTCTTGCAATAGCTGAGACCGAATTGGGGGTGCACCTGAGAGAGGGTGAACAGATAATGGCTGAAAACACGGCACTGTGTTGCAGCAGATGGTGCCTCTATTTATTGTAGCCAAGCCTCCATTGTTGTAGAGTTGCTGCAAATGGTGAGAAGCAGCCAAGGACATATGTGACCTCCATTAACTTATGTTTTCTCTAAACTGCAGGGCCAATGCCAGAGGAAAACTAGGAGGCAGGGGACAAGGCAGCTGAGGCATCATAGGGTGAACGGTACTCTGCATATGGACTGTCATAGGAGTCAAGCGCACCCTCCACCAGTGCAGATACACGCACCTCGATGCGGCTTCGATAGCGAGTAGAAAGTTTGGCACAAGATGAGGAGCATATCATATGAGAGCAGGTGAAAGATGCAGTGGAGGCTCTGAGCAGTCCCCCTTGGAGGGCAGAGGACAGCAGCAACCATGCTCAGCTCACCGGAGATGCTGAGCCTCGGGGGTCATGCACAAAGCGGGTGCTTGTGGAACAGCAAAGGGAGATGTGTGGACATCTGGCAGAGTTCCCTGAGGCAGTGCAGACCCCTGGGCAGAAGATGGAGGAGTCCATTCATGCCGGGAATACCGCCATCTCTCAGTTGAATGAGCGCATCAGTACCTCCATTGAAAGGGTGGCCTTCCTCATGGAGACACATATACGCTAGGCCAACAATTGGATGCAAGAGCAGCAATGTGGCCTCAATAATATGGCTCAGCAGCATGGATTGCTCCATTGCAGTGAGGTCATGCAGAGAACACACAAGAACACAAGAAATAAGAGCAGGTGTAGACCATATGGCCCATCGAGCTTGTTCTGCCATTCAAAACGATCATGGCTGATCTTAGGATTCAACTCCACTTTCCCACCCACTCAGATTCCCTGAGAGACCAAAATTCTGTCTATCCCAGCCTTAAATATATTCAACAATGGAGCATCCACAATCCTCTGGGGTACAGAATTCCAAAGATTCACAACCCTCTGAATGATGTAATTTCTCCTCATCTCAGTCCTAAATGATGAGCCCCTTATTCTGAGACTGTACCCCCATGTTTTAGATTCCCCAACCAATGGAAATAATCTCTCAGTGCCCTTTAGAATCTTATATGTTTCAAGAGGTCACCTCTCATTCTTCTAAACCCCAGAGAATACAGGCCCAATTTACTTAGTCTATCATCATACAACCACCCTCTTATCCCAAGAACCAATCTAGTGAACCTTCTCTGCACTGCTTCCAATGCAATTATATCCTTTCTTAAATGTGGAGACCAAAACTATGCACGGTATTCCAGATGTGGTCTCACCAAAACCCTGTATAATTGTAGCAATAGTGGCATGGAAGTACAGCCAAATGGTCTCCAGCTCCTGGTTCTCAGCCAAGTGCAGGTGTGTCCTGAAAGGGCTCAGGCAGGCAGGTCTACTAGCGATAGGGAGTATCCACAAGACACCCTGCAGTCACAGTCCATCGCCCCGTCCTCTCTGGCAGAGATACGCTCGCTGCGTCCTGCTCCTATGATCGAGGCTTCCCCTGCACAGATGCGTGTGCGGCAGTCTTTGGCAGAACCCTCAGGGGCACCAAAACCCTGAAGGTGGCAGCCGTGTGCATCTCCTTTGCCAGCGCAGGGAAATGAACAGGCTGCCTCCACGTAGGCCGCAGCCATAGAGAAGTGTCATGCATAAGTCTGTGGAAAAGATCACAGAAACGGTCTTGGGGCACCAACAAAATTTCTGACTGATAATGGAGTGAAATTTGTCAATGACAAGCTCATAGAAATGTGTGAACACATAAACATCGCCATGAATTCTGCAGCAATGGACTCTGTGGAAGAAATCATGTGATGATCGTTGAAATGCTCCATAATATTTCACCTGAGCAACCAGACTGCAAGTTGACAACTGCCCTGGTACGGGCGGTTCATACAAAGAATTCACTGCAGGTTGTTGGAGGGTACAGTCCCTATCAATTAGTATACAGGCGAAATCCCAAAATGCCTTCTGTGCTCTGCAATAGCCCTCCTGCTCAAGAAGTTATGACAATTTGTTCCATTTTATTCTGCACATTTGAATGCTTTACATACAAGGAGATGGACTTTCATCAAGGCTGAGATCTCTGAGAAAATGTGAATAGCTCTGAGGCATCGTATAAGACCATAGAACATAGAACAGTACAGCACAGTACAGGCCCTTCGACCCACGATGTTGTGCCAAACCTTTAACCTACTCTAAGATCAAACTACCTACCTACCCTTCATTCTACTATCATCCATGTACCTATCCAAGAGTCGCTTAAATGTCCCTAATGTATCTGCTTCTACTACCACCGCTGGCAGCGCATTCCACGCACCCACCACTCTCTGTGTAAAGAACCTACCTCTGACATCTCCCCGAAACCTTCCTCCAATCACCTTAAAATTATGCCCCCTGGTGATAGCCCTTTGCGCCCTGGGAAAAAGTCTCTGGCTATCCACTCTATCTATGCCTCTCATCATCTTGTACACCTCTATCAAGTCACCTCTCATCCTTCTTCGCTCCAATGAGAAAAGCCCTAGCTCCCTAAATCTTTCTTCGTAAGACATGCCCTCCAGTCCAGGCAGCATCCTGGTAAATCTCCTCTGCACCCTCTTTATAGCTTCCACATCCTTCCTATAATAAGGCGACCAGAACTGAACACAATATTCCAAGTGTGGTCGAACCAGGGCCTTACAGAGCTGCAGCATAACCTCGCGGCTCTTAAACTCAATCCCCCTGTTAATGAAAGCCAACACACCATACGCCTTCTTAACAACCCTATCAACTTGGGTGGCAACTTTGAGCGATCTATGGACATGGACCCCAAGATCCCTCTGTTCCTCCACACTACCAAGAATCCTGTCTTTAAGCCTGTATTCTGCATTCAAATTCGACCTTCCAAAATGAATCACTTCACACTTTTCCAGGTTGAACTTCATCTGCCACTTCTCAGCCCAGCTCTGCATCCTGTCAATGTCCCGTTGCAACCTACAACAGCCTTCCACACTATCCACAACTCCAGCAATCTTCGTGTCATCGTCAAACTTGCTAACCCAGCCTTCCACTTCCTCATCCAAGTCATTTATAAAAATCACAAAGAGCAGAGGTCCCAGAGCAGATCCCTGCGGAACACTACTGGTCACCGAGCTCCAGGCTGAATACTTTCCATTTACTACCACCCTCTGACTTCTATGGGCCAGCCAATTTTGTATCCAGACAGCCAAATTTCCCTGTATCCCATGCCTCCTTACTTTCTGAATGAGCCGACCATGGGGAACCTTATCAAACGCCTTGCTAAAATCCATATACACTACATCCACTGCTCTTCCTTCATCAATGTGTTTTGTCACATCTTCAAAGAATTCAATAAGGCTTGTGAGGCATGACCTGCCCCTCACAAAGCCATGCTGACTGTCTCTAATCAAACCATGCTTTTCCAAATAATCATAAATCCTGTCTCTCAGAATCCTCTCCAATAATTTGCCCACTACCAACGTAAGACTGACTGGTCTATAATTCCCAGGGTTATCCCTATTCCCTTTCTTGAACAAGGGAATAACATTTGCCACCCTCCAATCATCCGGTACTACTCCAGTGGACCGTGAGGATGCAAAGATCATCGCCAAAGGCGCGACACTCTCTTCCCTCGCTTCCTGTAATATCCTTGGGTATATCCCATCTGGCCCCGGGGACCTATCTGTCCTCATATCATTCAAAATTTCCAGCATATCCTCCCTCTTAACCTCAACCTGTTCGAGCATATCAGCCTGTTCCACGCTGTCCTCACAAACGACCAGGTCCCTCTCACTAGTGAATACTGAAGCAAAGTATTCATTTAGGACCTCCCCTACCTCCTCCGACTCCAGGCACAAGTTCCCTCCAGTATCCCTGATCGGCCCTACCCTCACTCTGGCCATCCTCTTGTTCCTCACATAAGTGTAGAACGCCTTGGGATTTTCCTTAATCCCAATAATCTGAGACAAAATTTAATTCAGGAGATTCAGGTATGTTATAAAAGAAGGGTTCGTAGGGAATGGAAAGGTGATAGGTTGTGATGAAGAGACAGTACCTATCAAACCTAACAAACAAACTGTTAAGATTCATTCCTCACAATTAATCAGAATTAATTACAAAATCTTGGATTATGAGCAGCTGATGGAAGTAAATGAGGCACCTTGTACCTCAAGTTCTCATGTGTTTTGTGAAGAAGGTCCTGAGGAATAAGAACATAAGAACTAGGAGCAGGAGTAGGCAATTCAGCCCCTCGAACCTGCTCCGCCGTTCAATACGATCATGGCTGATCTCATCTTGGCCTCAATTCCACTTTACTGCCCGTTCTCCATAACCCTTCAACCCATTATTAATTAAAAATCTGTCCATCTCCTCCTTGAATTTACTCAATGTCTCAGCATCCACCGCACTCTGGAGTAGTGAATTCCACAGACTCACGACCCTTTGAGAGAAGTAATTTCTCCTTATCTCTGTTTTAAATCTGCTACCCCTTATCCTAAAACTATGACCTCTCATTCTAGATTGCCCCACCAGAGGAAACATCCTCTTTACATCTACTTTGTCAATCCCCTTAATCATCTTATATACCTCAATTAGATCTCCTCTCATTCTTCTAAACTCTAGAGAGTAAAGGCCTAAACTGCTCAATCTCTCTTCATAAGATAAACCCCTCATCTCTGGAATCAATGTAGTGAACCTCCTCTGAATTGTCCCCAATGCCTGTACGCAATACTCCAGGTGCAGTCTCACTAATGCCTTGTACAGTTGCAGCAACTTTTATACTCTATTCCTTTAGCAATAAATGCCAAAATTCCATTTGCCTTCCTTATTACCTGCTGTACTTGCATACTAGTATACTAGTTTTCTGAATAGAATATGGTTGATCAGGTGCTGGATAGTGGTAATGTGAGTGATCATGATACACGTGACAGAGTTATCACATGCAAAGGCCAATTGCCCTAAGTAGTTACTTGGGTGACATATATTCTAGAGGGACTAGTGAATGGAGGGGTGCGACAATTGAAGGATGTGCAGGAAATGCTACTGGCAAGTTGAAATATTGGTTGAACATTCAGGATGATGGCCAAGAAGTGAGGTCCATGCACTGGCAGAATTGGGTGAAAGAATGGAGAGTAAGAAAGCACAATCCAAGTGATTCTGGAAGTGACTCTTGCATCAGAAAATGATCACGCACCTGAGAAAGAGTCTCCAATAGTGCAAGAAGGGCGGTCTCGCAGTAGCATTCCCGATTGACATTCAGGTTCAAGTAGAGGCCATAGCTTGCATAGATTACACAATGAAATAAAGGCCACAGAGGATCTCTGAACAGAACTAGAAGCCGTAGTGCACGTGATCGTGAAGTTTCGGTGACCGCCAATAAACTTGAGGATCAAATAATAAGGCCAGAATTTTTGGTTGGGCAGGAGGCCCCGCCCACAAGCCAAAAAGTCAGTGGTGAGCCCACCTCCGCTGGGCCTGGGGAACCAGACTGGGATTTTACACTCTCCAGGCTCTTAAATGGTCTTGGGCGGGACTTCCACCTCCTTGAGGCAGCAAGTCCTGCCTAATGGAGCTGCCGGCCAATCAGCGGGCCGGCAGCTCTTAGTCCCAGCAGCGCCACCAGGAGTGGTGGCTACTGCTGGGACTGCACACAGCCGTCACAAGCAAGATGAAGGACAGCCCCAGAAGACAGGTAAGTTTTTGGGGTCTCACCGGGAGCAATTGGTCGGGCCCTTCGAGGCAAGGGGGTTTGGTTCAGGGGCTGGGGGAGTGTTGTGCATTGGATGCTGTTGGAGCTGTGGGGGCAGTCCTCTGCAGCCAACAGCATGCCCAATTAGGCGGGTCCCCCACTGGCCCGCAAGAAGGCCGCCTGGTTTTACCAGGCGGGGTTTTTGAGGCTTCTGCCGTCTGGCCGCCAAGGATAAAATACCCGCAGCAGCAGGAGGACGGACGCCCTTAAGTGCCAATGAATTGGCCACTTAAGGGCCTTGATTGGCCTGGGGCAGGCGGGCTGTTTCTCACTGCTGCTGCCACCCATAAAATTGCAGCGGGGGTGGGAAGGTGTCGGGAATGGTTCCCCCTCCCCCAACCTCCCACTCAATTTTATACCCTCACCCCTGCCACCAGCCCGTTCGTTTGGGGGGCCTATAATTCTGGCTAAAGAGAGGCAAAACAAACGGAATTAGATAGTTGGAGAGAATTTCAATTTTATTCTGAGGTACCAGATAAGGGGCAGCCAGCTTTTTCACATAGATGACACAAGGACTGAAAACGTCCTTTGCAGATGGGCCATATGGGCAGAAGCTCATCTTGTTCTAGGATTTTTGAAGAGTGACTAGATGATACAGATATTAGAGTGAATTCTCCAACAGCTGGAAAAGTAATCGTGAAAATCTTTTTAGCTCTTTCGGCCGCATCTTCATGGGAGTGTAGATCTATCAATATAAAAGCCACGTTTTGGCAGGACATACTTTTCAGAAAGAAGCATTTCTGAAAACTGCCCAAAGAGGCAGCAGATGTAGAAGGAAAACTATGGAAACTAAACAAATGCATCAATGGCCTGAATGATTCTTCCAAAGGGTGACATTTTTCAGTGAGATTTGTTTTGCTGAATATAGATTGTGTTCAACTAAAAGCAGATCCAGCAATGGTTTATTCGTATCATAAGGGCACCTGGGTGATGCATGTGGATGAATTCTTATGGGGTGGTACTGCGGAATTTGAAAAATGCATTATTAATAAGATTAGAGTAGAACTTAAGATCGGGAGTCAGGCTTGTGGGGTTTTTAAATATATTGGCCGGGATTATCTGCTGACAATGAGGGTCTCAACGTGGGGAAGAAGCAAAGCTGAGATCCCCGTGTCACCTCTTCTCCAGCAGGCCTGCTGAATCTAGTGCCAATCAGGCACCTAAGTGGACAGCAGCATGCCATCCAGTGATCAAGAACCCAGGTGCTGGACGTCCCGGCCTCAGACAGCAGCTGGCCAGTCGGAGGCCAGCAACTCTTCCACTGAGCAGCGCCACTCCAGAGGCAGTGGACCCAGGCCACAGATAGGTCATGACCGGAGGGCTCTCGCGGGGTGGACGGGTGGTGTAGGGGGGTCGCTAGCAAGGGCAGGGGGTGGCTCTTAGTGGGCCCCCCCCTTTCCCAATGCTGGGTCCCTCACTCAAGCACTAAGTGCCTTTGAATGAAGGACATCCCTGCCACCAGGATCCGGGAAGCAGCATGCATGGTTTTTTATGGCTGTGCTTCCCATGCAGTGACAGGACCACCCCCAACATGGCTAATTGTGGTGGTGGCAGAATGAGGCCCTTTATTGGGGATTAATTGCCCAGTTTAGGGCCTCAATTGGTGGCGGGGCGGGAAGGTCGGTCACAGGCCTTCCTGCCCCGGACTAAATTTTGGGGGAGGTGGGAAGGTAGCGGTAACCCCCTAGGCCACCATCCCACCCGAGTTTATGCTCTCCCCACCTCCAAACCCTTCAGGGGGGAGGGCATAAAATTCCTCCTACCTGTTTAGGCATTAAGCAGAGTAATTCTGGAATACCTTTAAATCAGCAATCCTATTTAGAGAGTGTTACTCCCATCCTGATTAATTGTACGAGGTCATCAAAGAAAAATGATATTATATCAAAAGAAGAAACAGAGCAAGTACAAAGTTTGATTGGTCAGTTGAACTGGTTGTGCACTTGGCTAGACCTGATGCTGGTTTGGAAGTGTTGGACTTAAGTACTACGATGAAACACCCTAAAGTTGAGAATGCTTTGAACGCAAATAAAACGTTTAAAAAATTAAATCTGGAGAAATGCATACTTAAGTTCCCACCCTTTGGTGACCCAAGGAACAAGAATCTCGTCAATTTTAGTGATCCTTCTCTTGCTAATCTTCCTGATGGGTAGTCGAGTGCATCTGGTTTCATAACATTTCTGATAGGTGAACATGGGAAATATTGTCCTTTAGCTAGGGAAGCCAAAAGAAAGTCTTATTAAAAGTACTTTAGCTGCTGAAACACTGGCTCTTGTGGTGTTCGTGGATATGGGATTCTATTTGTCAAATATTTTAATTGAGATTCTATACAATGGGTGTACTGAAGATAGTATACCCATTGAATGCTATGTACATGATCGTTCATTGTGGGATAATGTACACTCTACAACAAAGTGTGAGTTAGAAAAGGTTACAGATTGACCTTGCTGGCTTGAAGCAAATGCTGGAGAGAAAGGAAATCTCTAAAAATTAAATGGGTAGATTCAAGTCATCACTGTCTAATTGTTTTACAAAAATAAATGCCTGTATGAAGAAACTGTTAAGTGTCCTAGAGGAGGGGCATCTCATAATGTAATCCTTTCTACAGAATATGGAGGTTTTTATTTTAATTTCCTTTGAAATCATGCTTGTACGTATAAGCTCTATTTTTTATTTAAAGAGAGAGAAGGGAATCTGTTAATTGTCTATTAATTGTGTCTAATTGTATGCAGATGGTGGGCATTAACTGGGGATTCATTTGAGCCCTATAAAAATAGACACAGACTAAAACTGTGGTTGTTGGGTTTGGAGGTGTCTGCTTGTAATGTGTAATTCTGTAAATAAATGTAAAAGTGTGTAAAGATTGGCTCCAGCTCTATCCTTCACCAACTGGCCTTCTGGAATAGAACTACATGGTAGAATTTTCTCCCACTGTTTGAAACTAGATTTGCTGTATCCTGCTGTTCCTATATCCCATATTCTATAATCTTCTATAACCCACTGTTCCACACTGTGGGTGGAATTCTATCTAAACTGACTCACTCAAAGTGGGGGTGCTGGCAGCACGTCGACAACCCTTTTGTTTTATCTGCAGACTTTGCCATAACTCTTTAACTCAGCCACGGCATTAGTGTCACGCTCCTGGGTTTCCTGATCAATCACAAATTGTGGGCGTGAGCATGAGACACACTCTGTCAAAGGAAGGATTTCTGTTTAAAGGGAGCTCTGCAGGGCTCTTTACTGTGGAGGCTTGTGCAAGTGAAGAAATGGAAGGAAGACGTGAGAAGGCTGAGCCCCAGTTCTATGACTGTTCCTTGGAGGTCATGTTGGGGGCAGTGAGGGCCCATAGGGATATGCTGTATCCTCAGGGCAGGAGGAAGAGGCCAGCCACACAAATGTAACAGGCATGGCTGGAAGTATCTGAGGCTGTCAGCTGCAAGAGTGAGGTGCTGAGAACCGGGATACATGTCAAATATTTTTACTGGCCTCAGTAGGTTAGGAAAGGTGAGTGGTATATCACTTTCTCTGAACTCCCTAGCGTTCTTCTGTTCACACCTCACAGCTGTAACATTCCTTTCAGTCCAGACACCTCTTCAAATCTCCATTCGAACACTGACACGTAACACTCACCCTTATCCCATTGCCATCTCACATCCTCACAATCACCCTCCACAAATGTTCTAATAATTTCCTCTCCACACATTCCACTTCTCAAACTCATAACTCTCTGCTTTCGTTCATTGTAGGAGAAGAGGGGGCACAACTCCAGGAAGAGGCAGAGAACCAGGGTGGACCTGCAGCCATGATGGAGGAGGGAATCCTGGAGAATGGCAGGATAACATAGATATTAGGTTTCAGCGATGGGGCTCGCCCTCAGACCTGATGACACCACTAGATGTCATATTGCCCTCTGGCACTTAACACTCTCATGCTGAATTGATGTCAGCACTATCTGAAATGTCATGATATGCACTGTGCAGAGTTTGAACGCTTTCCCCATGTCAGCATTAAATCATGTATTTTATCTTCCACAGGTCCTTCAAGGGTGAAGGCGGAGCTACTATGGGAGGAGGCTGAGGAGTCCTCAAAGAAGGGTAAGGATTCTGAGGATGCACTGTCACATGAATCATGTGCACCCTCCACCAGTGCAGAGACACTGGGTACAGCATTAGAGATAGCTAGGTAGCCACCTGGTGAGACACACATCATACGTGAGCAGAAGTAGGTGTCGGAGACAGGAACGGCATTGAAGAATCCTTATCAGAGGGTACAGGACACTCCAAGCTCTGCTCAGCTGGATGTAGATACTGAGTCTCGGTGGTCATCCATAAAAAGGGAGCAGCAACATGAAATGTGTGTGCTCCTGTCAGCATTACCAGAGACAGTGCACACCCTTGGAGAGAGATTGGAGGAGTCCATCTCTATCATGAGTGCCATGATGTCTTGGGAATTTGCACTGATGTCAACCTCCATGGAAATTATGGCCACCTTCATGGAGAATCAGACACGACAGGCAACCAAGTGCATGCTGGCCAAGACCAGTAGCCCACACACTCAGTCTGTCACTTTACAAAGGATGGAGGAAAGCCTCGCCTAGGTCGCTCAATGCCTCAGTGAATTGCAGGAAACTGTTCTCCAGGTATTGGCTAGCAGGGGTGAAGTGCAGGTGTGCCATAAGAGTGAAGATGGAGAAAGGGCAATTGGCAGTCAGAACTCTTCTCAAGGCACCCCCACTTTTCATCCCTTGCCCCTACCCTCCCCACGCTCAGAGACCCCCACGCTGTCTCCTGCTCCAATGACCGAAACTGCCTCGATCAGGTGCCGATCAGGGGCAGAATCTTCACGTGCTCCAAAACCCAGAGGACGTCCATCATGAGCATGTCACGTCTCAGAGCAGGGGAATAAGCAGCCTGCCTCCAGCTCAGCTGATACCACAGAGGTTACACCATGTAGGATTAATAAGAATCTGATGAGAAAGACTGAATAGTTGTAGAAAGGGATTCACTTCTGTGGGTATGTTCATGGCGTTCTGTTAATATTTCCATGAATGAAACACTTTGATGGCACAGTCAGATGGCCGTACGCACTCAGATTAACTGAAGCGTGCCTATGTGAGGCTGCCACAGGTTTACCTGGCGGCCAGGTGAGCAGCTACAGGCACCATGGCTACATCTGGCTCCTCCTTCTCCTCCTCAAAGAATGCCAATTGTTCTGCACATTCCACTTCCTTCAACTCCACTCCTCTCTGCAGTGCAATGTGAAGGGCACAGCAGACCACAACCATTCTGGAGACCCTTGAAGGGGAGTACTGAAGGGCACCCCCAGGTCTGTTGAGGCACCTGAACCACATCTTCAGCAACCCAATGGCTTGCTGTATGATTATCCTTGTGCTCATGGGGATCCTGTTTTACCTCTCCTTTGCATTACCAGTAGGGTTCCTTACAGGAGTCAGCAGCCAGGTCTTCAGAGGGGAGCCCTTGTGTCCAAGGAAGCAGCTGCTGATGCTATGTTGAGGAGCAAAAAGCTGTGGGAGATGTGACTGGTGCAGAATGAATAAATCATGGCAGCTTGCAGGATAGAATTGACTTGTAAGGCTTTTGATAAGGTCCCGCATGGGAGTTTGGTTAAGAAGGTAAGAGCCCATGGGATCCAGGGCAATTTGACAAATTGGATCCAAAATTGGCTTAGTGGCAGGAGGCAGAGGGTGATGGTCAAGGGTTGTTTTTGCGAGTGGAAGCCTGTGTATCCTGCAAGGCCATCTGCTGTCTCCCACAGTGCAAGTCACACTGAAGCCACTGGAGTAACACTGTGTAGAAGCACTGGGACATGCAAAGGCATCCACAAGACTGAGGGACTGCACAAGAGTAAAAAGTTGAGTTTTATATGGAGTATTGGATGTGCTGTTTGGGAAAGTTGTTAGGGAATGATTATTTTGTGGTGCCTTTTAGTTTAGGATTGTGACCAAGAGGACGCTGTGATGTCTGTAACAGAGGGATGGTAAGGTAGGGAAATGTTAAACATCAAGGATCAGTGGTTTCATTCAGGACAACCAGATTCTGAAGAGACGCCCCAGGACAGCCAGTCCGGAACTTGGATTTGCAAAATACCTCCTCCCTTCCTCCGGAGGAGTGGAAAAGCTGTGGTGGGAAGGACTGCATCCTCATGATAGTGGAGGATGCAACAGACTACTATGAGTTGGGAATGAAGCCCCTCCCTGACATACAGAGCCTCTGTGACCTCCGGAGCGCAGTGATGGACAGCAAACTGCATGATGTTTGCTATGTTGCCTGTTCCAGATGGAAGGAACTGCTGTTGAGAAAATTCAGGGCCATGGTCACCTCGACGGCCACTGACAGCATAGTCCTCACCCTGCTCTGAGACTGCAGGCCTGTCTCCAAGAGGTGACACAGTTGTGTGACCACCTCCTTGGTGAAGTGCAGCCACTGAATACACTGCTTCTGGCTTAGGTGCAGGTAGGAGAAGTGCCTGAAGACCCTACATGGCTAAGGTCTCCTGCTGAGAGCCCTACTCCTCCCCCTTCTGCAAGTAGCTTGTCATCTCTGCTGCCTCTGCCAACTCTCCCTCTGATGCTGCAGTGCAAGGGGAACTGATTGGAGTCATATTTAGCACAAAGGAAGATGGCTGTGGTTGTTGGAGATCAATCATCTCAGCCCCAGGACATCACTGCAGGAGTTCCTCAGGGCAGTTTCCTAGGCCCAACCATCTTCAGTTGTTTCATCAATAACTTTCCCTCCATCATAAGTCAGAGGTGGGGATGTTCACTGATGATTGCACAATGTTCAGCACCATTCGCAACTCCTCAGATACTGAAACAGTCATGCCCGCCTGCAGCAGGACAACATCCAGACTTGGGCTGATAAGTGGCAAGTAACTATTGTGCCATATAAGTGCCAGGCAATGATCATCTCCAATAAGACTGAACCTAACTATCCCCCCGTGACATTCAACGGCATTACCATTGTTGAATTCCCCTCACCATGAGCATCCTGGGGGTTACCATTGACTAGAAACTGAACTGGACCAGCCATATAAATATTGTGGCCACAGGAGCAAGTTAGAGCTGAGACTTCTGCGGCTCACCTCCTGACTCCCAAGGCCAGTCCACCATCTACAAGGCACATGTCAGGAGTGTGATGGAATACTCTCCACTTGCCTGGATGAGTGCAGCTCCAACAACACTCAGGAAGCTCAACAATGTCCAGTATAAAAGCAATCTGCTTCATTGTCATCCCATCCACCACTTTCAACGTTCACTCCCTCTACCACTGATGCACAGTGGTAGCAAAATGCAGTGCAGCAACTTGCCAAAGCTCTTTTGATAGCACCTGCCAAACCTGAGACCTCTGCCACCTAGAAGGACAAGGGAGCAGATGCATGGGAACACCACCACCTGCAAGTTCCCCTGCAAGCCACACACCATCCTGACTTGGAACTATATCGTCGTTCGTTCACTGTGTCATGAAGACCCCCACCTGCTAAGAATGAGGCATATTAATTTTGTCATATGAACATTAATTTTAAACTGTTGCTGGAGTGAAGAAATAACTTATACAAAGAGAATCACCAGACATTTGGCTAGAGGACGTTTGTATACTAAGAGACAGTGCTTGGAGAGACAAAATAATTGCTCACTGATTCAACTAACAGAAATTGGGCTAGGCAATGGTGATCCACATCTTGTCATGGTGGGAGACAGCACTACACCACCCCCCCACCCCCCCCACCCCCGACGAGAGCTTTGAAATCCACAAACACAGGAGTGGGTAAGCCAGCTGGTCACATGACTAATTGGCTGGTCCAGCCTTTTTGAACTAGCCTCAGGGCAGTTTGAATTCAGACTGCAGAGTGTAACTGAACCTGGAACAAAAGAGCTTTCTCTCCTGGCTGGCCCTCTCTCACTTTCTCACAAGCCTCCGGACCCACTGAAGACTCATAAACCTCAAAAGCAAAAAGACTCCTACATTGAAACAAGTTAAAGCGTGCACTGGGCCCCAACGAACAGCAAGACTTACCGGCAACCAAAGACATGTCATCAAACTCAAAGGACTATAACTACCAGATATTGCCTCAAACTTTTCCCCTTTATTCCTTCTACTCTTTCTGTCTCTATCTGCGTGTGTTTATCGCATATGCATGTTAGTGTTGTCACATTGTGTACTTGTAGATGTTAACCAAATTAGAGATTAAGATGAATAAACTTTCACCTTTCTTGTTTAAATCTAAGAAAACCTGTTGATTTCTTTGCCTTACAATTGGAAAGTGGTGAACAAAGATTCACTGAGTGGGAGCAAAAACAGTGTTCTTAAAATTAAACCCTGTTACGGTTAACCAGGCAAAGGCTGAGAGGGAACCCCTAGACCCTGTCTCACCTGGTCGTAGCAACTGTCACTGGGTCAAAATCCTGGAACTTCCTTCCTAACAGCACTGTGGGTGTACCTACACCCCATGGATTGCAGCAGTTCAAGAGGCAGTTCACCACCACCTTCTGAAGGGCAGTCAGGGATGGGCAACAAATGCTGGCCTAGCCAGCGATGCCCATGTCCCATGAAAGAAAAGAAAGAGCCCCCCATGACTGGGAGCGTGTGATGAGCTCAGAGGCCTTTCAGTAACTACCATTATCTTCCCATCTTCCAGCACCACACCCTGCAGACTTTACCAATTGTTTAGAACTCTTCCAATAACTGACAAAATCCACAAGACCCAGTAGATAGTAAGAAGCAATAACCTGCAAGTTTGATGGATCCCTTTAGATACCACTAGTGGTGGGGACGGGGGTTCCTCCTGCGCCTGCTGAATAGAGGACGTTAAATTGAGTGGCAAGGTTGAAAAAGGCAGGTCATGTGGCTAATCAGCTTTCAACGCTGACTGACACCACGATCTACTTACTCTGCATACTTCTAATGCATGCATCTAACGCCTGCACTATCATCCGCCCCAACATCATCAGCGCAGGCCACACGGGAAATGGTCAAGAGTGATGCGCGTGCTATTTTTCATCTGAACCGGTACCCACAGTGGCCAAACTACCCAATGCTACGGAGCCTGACTTTGCAGCCAGTTTCCCACTGTTCCACACTGTATCTATAATGCTGGAGCTACTATCTATCCTGATATATGTGGCACTTGCATATTGTCAACTGAACATGATATTCATCGGAGTAAGACCATTGTAACAAATACACTGCTAAGTCTCTCTTGTGTTTCTTTTGTTATCCTTTGATGGGAATATTCTAAAGGATCTAGAAAATAAAAGCAGCTGATTATTCCCACTTTAAGCGTTTATTTGGACATAGCATATCCAACTCTTCCACATTCCATTGTTTCTCAGTATGTACTCTCCATATACCACTAACAAAAGAACACTGGTTGAATAATTAACAATCAGATATCTTTCGTTTTTGCCATTCTGGACTCACTGCACCTGTATGTGTGTGTTTTATGATGAATGACAGACCCATTCAGGACTTGTGAAGTTTTAAACGTACTGACTGGGGACAGAATCAGATTCGATCAATTGCACTATAAAACAGTGGCCTGAAAGTGATTTTTTATCAGTGTGTGGCTCAGGAGAAATGAATTTCTAGATGAGTTGGTTAGGAGGACAACGGAGATGAGTGGCACAGATATCAAGAAATCAATTTGAGCGGTGGTGCCCCTTTCTCACCATCTGTTCGCTACTGATCCTGGCTGAGATCACACTCTCATTGTCAGCTTGCTGTAATAAGACTCAGTTAAAAAGATCAAAATACAATAATTACAGGAACTCAAAGAGGACAAAATGCATTTGTGCCCAGATACACCTCTTGAAATCGGCCCATAAAAGTGACACATTAAGATTAATATCAAAGTGTCCTCAAGTGGGACTCAGTCACTTACACTGGGCTGATTTGGAGCAGTCATGATGAATAGTGTCATCGCTTTCCCTTTCAGTGATCCAGCTGCTCCTTCTTAAGTATGCATCTCGCAAATGCATCAAATTAAGAGCTAGTCTGAGCAATGGGGTTAGCTTGGCACGAAATGGTTATTCCTGTCTAAACAGATTCCTAATGGTGACCACACACCTCTGTCTGCAGGACAGGCACACATTAGCTATGTCTTAGGCTACAATTCCAGTGTCCCTCTCTCTCTCTAACCAGTGAGGGAACACAGAGCAGACTTCTGATTCTCCCCACAGAAAGCTCTGAATTTCCAGGAATTCTGAGATTCTCTCCCCCACCTCAGTTAATTCTTACTCCCCCCCCACCACCCCCCCCCACCCCCCACCCCTCAGTTAATTCTGACTCTCCCACCCCACACTCTCCTTACTTTATCCCCCTGTTAATACTGGCAATTTCCTTCCACCCCACTCCTCCCTCCTGCCCCACTCCTCCCTCCTGCCCTTCCAAGCTCCAGGCTTGAGTCCTCCGCCACTATCTCCCGGTCACCCTCAGCTTGGGTGTTGCTGCTCACTGCAGTAGTTGGGAATTTCTGGTCTTGATCCGTCCATGCACGATCCACAGCAACGGCATTCGATGTCCATGACACATGAACAGTGATCCCAAAACGCTGACTGTCTAGTGGTTTATGGACATCCTAATTCCAGTTTAAAGAAAACTAAAACGAATTCCTGGATTGGTCAAGAAACAAAAGTTAGTTAAAACCATTCATGACAAAGGAGAGGACAGGATTGTTAACCAAATGTTTGGAAGGAAACTGAGACCGTGTACATTCATGGATATAACGGATGGGTTAAAGGAGAAAGCTGCCCTTCAGATAGTGTGGGAACATTAGAAAACTGTTTTTGCAAGAGAGACATTGATACTGCAAAATTCAGCTCCATAGCGCTGGTAGTTTCAGTGTCACGAGTGACATTTTGGAAGGAAAATGGCGTCCATGCCACTTTCAGCCACTTCCAATGTGGCCCGCATGGAATGCCATCTTGGGGAAGGCATTTGGGCGGGAATTATGGGTGTGTGCCGGAAGTATGCAGAGTAGGCAGATCATGATGTCAGTCTAATGACGATTTGACATCTGCCATTTTCAACCTCGCCACTCTGGTTAACAATTTCTCTTAAACATGCGTTAGCAGCACAACAGAACACACACACCCCCACAGTCCCCCAGCCCCCCTGCTACCCTGCCCCCCCACACCAGCACTATTTATCTTGACAACTTGAAGGCCAGTTGCTGATTAATTCCTCTTGGCTCTGTTTGAGTTTGTGGGAGTACTGGCTCATGGAGGATTGCTTAAAGTTGGCGAAGACTGCAGGGAGTGGTGCTACATGTGGGGATGACCTTGGTTGCTATTACAAGTGCTCTAGGCACACCATTTGCTCCCAGCCATGGGTGTCATAGTAGCAGTCCCCCTTGGGCTGCAGCATGATGGGGAGATGGTGGCATCCAAGAAGAAGAGAAGCTGCTCACAGAGGGAGGAGGAGGGAGAGAAGGGCTCTGAGCAGGAGGCCTTATCCATGTAGGGTCTTCCAGGAACATTTCTCCTCCCACCACCGAAACCAGGAGCTGTGTGTTCAGCAGCAGCAACTGACAAAAGAGCTGCTCACAGAACTTTTCCACCTCCTGATACCAGGGCCGTGCCAAGACGGCACTGCCAATGGTGGTGAGGGAGACTGTGGCCCTCAACTTCGACACAGTGGAAAACTTCCAGGTTGGAAGAGGAGACATAGCTAACATCTCACAGTTTGCCGTCCATTGCTGCATTCGAGAGGTAACAGAGGTTCTTTATACCAGGAAAGGGGACTTCATTGTGTTCTGTCTGAACAGAGAAAAGCAGGCAGAATGTGCCAGGATTGTGGGCATCCCTCATGGTGCAGGGTGCCATTGACTGCACTCATGTGGCTTTGCGAGCTCCGCATCTCAATGGTGACATCCACCGCAACGGCAAAGGTTACCACTCACTGAATGTGCAGTTGATGTCCAACCACACTCAGCACATCATGCTGGTGAATACCCATTACCCTGGCAGCAGTCATGATACATTCATCCTGCGCCAGCCAGCCGTTCCAACAATCTTTCAGCTGCCACGTCAAACCAGAGGGTGTCCGCTGGGCGACAATGGCTAGCTGCTCTACACCTGGCTGATGTCTCCTCTCTACAATCCCACCACACCTGGCCATATAACGAGAGCCTTGCTGCCACGAGAAAAATCATGGAGCAGACAGTTGGGGTGCTGAAGCAAAGGTTCCACTGACTCGACTACTCTGGAGGAGGCTTCCTGTCGTTGCTGGTGATCTGCTGTATCCTCCACAACCTGGCCATCATGAGGGCACAGTCCTTGCCACCAGGAACATGGCGATCAGCTCAGGAATAGGAGGAGGAAGGGAGGAGGCAGCTGGTATATCCGCATTATGGACAGGCTGTCCATGAATGCCTAATTCGATTTCAGTCCCCATGAATGCAGCCTCTGGTCCCCATTATCCAACAGTCTCACGTCTTACCGCTTATGGTTATGGACCATCACAGCGTCCTCTTGGCCCCAATCCTAAAATAAAAGCCATCACAAAACAACCATTCCATACCAACTTTATGCAGCAAAACAGACAATACTCCATAAAAAAATCAACAAATTGCACTTGTGCGTTCCCTCAGGTTGTGGCAGCTCCAATTATTTAGAGTACCGTCACCTCCATGGGGATGAGCACATGCAACTGTGCCAAACTCCCGCCAGTTCACTGCTGCTGCCGTTGATCATTGGCCACCTGACCCTGCAAGAGAGAGGGATCAATGTGTCAATGTGTTTGAGTGATGTGTCTGCCACAGTTTAATAGGCGGCAGTGCATGCGAACTGTGAGGTGTGAGTGCGCGGCTGACAGCAGTGTTATGTGTGTGAGGGTGAAGTAAGGCTATTAATATGTGGTATGAGATGTGGTTGATGGAGATTGTTGGTAAGTGAGTGAAGGGGTATGTGGTAAACGGAGCAATGTGTGAGACTAGTGGTGCAATTGGTAGGATATGGCATGTGAAGATGCATTCACTGACCTGGACCACTCACATGAGGTCATTGAACTTCTTGTGGCACGGTATCTAGGCTCTCGGGCTAGGTTGCTGGCAGTGACCGCAAAAGCTAACTATTCCCACTCTCCTCTTCGTATCGGCCGGGAGGGTCTCCTGGATCCCTGAGGAAAGAGGACCTCTCCCTGTTGGTGCACATCCTGCACCAAGGCCTCCAGCACAGCATCCGAGAAACTTGGGGCAGGCTCTCTGGCCTGTTGCATTATCTCTGCACCTTCTTATTGGTCTTCAATTCTTCTTTACCCAGTTATAGCCCCTGATGCAGCCAGAGTGCCCCTTGCCTTTAAAAGATGCAGTCTGGCTTTAAGTAGTGCAGGCTAGCTTTAAATAGTGCTAGGCTTGCACACACTTGGGCCCCCTGCTGAGGCGTGCAGCCACAGACCAGTGGGTTCAGTGCTGGCCTGCACGCCACAATTGTTATAATTAGAAGGCAGCGTGAAGTTTGCGTGCTGCTGGGATTATTTTGAACAGGCACTGAATAATTGTGCACTGTGATTCCCACACCTGATTTTGGGGCTATTCAACTTAGCCCCCATGTGAATAGATAGTCACAGGGAAGTTTAGTTTGCCAACAGCCAGAGATAGACAGAAGGATTGATTCACCCTCTGAAAGAAGAGATGAGGCAGAAATTGGCTGGAAGGAATCCAATGTCCCGGAAGAAAGATGACGGCAGAGAACAAGGGCATAAACAACCTTTTGTTTTGGGCTTTACAGTTTTCTTGTTAACTGTTTAGTAAATGATTGGGAGAAATAATAAAGCAGAACGTTGTGGGCAATTGCCCCTCTGTCAGCCTTGGCACAGTCAGTAGCACTCTCACCTCTGAGCCCACAAAGTTCTGGGTTCAAACCCCAAGCCCCAAAACCAAGGATGATTAGCCTTAGCGCACCCTGCAGTACTGAGGGAGTGCTGTCTTTGAGAAGAAGTGTTAAATCTCTCAGACCTCTCAAGTGAATGTAAGAGATCCTTATTTCAAAGAAGAGTAGGGCAAGTTATCCCCAGTGTCCTAGTTTGGGTCAGGAAACAGATTCTTCAGACTTTAACCCCCTCACATGACCCAAACAAGCTAGTTTTGTTTTGGTTAAAATCTCTTCCTTTAATTCTAAGATCAGGTTAACTCAGCACTGGAATGGAATCTTATCGATGATGTTTCAGCTCCTCACTGACTTATCCAGCTGATCCATTAGGGGAGTAGACTGATACAGATTCATTAACAAGTTACAACATTGGAGGTGTAAAATGTCTCATTAAATGTTTGTGAGGTACTTTCTGGAGAGTATAAAGGCAGTGCTAATCAGAAAATAGAAAATACAGTTTAAAATCTAATTAGCAGCAGGTATTGTATTTTTTATTGGACCAGTATAAAGAAGCTTTCTGTCATTACCAAAATGCTGTAATATATACACTGCTGGTTATTAAAATGATACAAGTATAGGGAAGCACATGTTTTAAAGATGCAAGGTAATATATTTTCCTCATTAGTATAATCCATTCAAACCCATGCTGACTGACACAAGTCTTAGCCTTAAATAGGCATAATGCAGATTGTAGGAAGGGACTGAGAACGTCCTCTGAGATACTCAGTATATTTGTCGAAATTCCTTTTCGAGAAGTGTCGAACTGAACCAATCAGACAGAGTATTGACATTCCTGGGTCTATTATAGCTGGACCACCATTTGGGGTGTAAGACATGGCTCAGTGGTAACATTCTCCTCTTTGTTCGAAAGAGAATAATCCTAGTTTTTTTTCATTCGTTCATGGGCAAGGCCAGCATTTAATGCCCATCCCAAATTGCCCTTGAGAAGGTGGGGGTGACCTGTCTTCTTGAACTGCTGCAGTCCATCTGGTGTAAGTGCACAGTGCGGCACAGTGGCGCAGTGGTTAGCACCGCAGCCTCACAGCTCCAGGGACCCGTGTTCAATTCTGGGTACTGCCTGTGTGGAGTTTGCAAGTTCTCCCTGTGACCGCGTGGGTTTTCGCCGGGTGCTCCGGTTTCCTCCCACCGCCAAAGACTTGCAGGTGATAGGTAAATTGGCCATTGTAAATTGCCCCTAATGTAGGTAGTCTTTCTATGTGGTAGAGGTCGCAGGTTGGGAACGTGCTGTCGAAGAAACCTTGATGAATTGCTGCACTGGTGGCGGAGGGAGTGAATGTTTAAGGTGATCGATGGGATGCCAATCAAGTATGGGTAGTGTTGAGCTTCTTGAGGGTTGTTGGAGCTGCACATGTCCAGGCAAGTGGAGACGTTTTGATCACATCTTGTGCCTTATAGATGGTGGGCAGGCTTTGGGAAGTCAGGAGATAAATTACTGGCTGCAGAATATGCAGCCTCTGACCTACTCTTGTAGTCACAGTGTTTATATGGCTGGTTCGGTTAAGTTTCTGGTCACTGGTGACCCCCAAGATGTTGATGGTGGGGGATTTGCTATTGAATATCAAGGGGAGATACTTAGATTTGCTGGAGATGGTTGTTGCCTTGTATAGTGCGAATGTTACTTACTACTTGGCAGCTCAAGCCTGGTTGTTGTCAGGTCTTGCTGCATGGGGGCACAAACTGCTTCATTAGCTGAAGAGTCGCGAATGGTACTGAACACAATGTGCTCATCCCCAATTCTGACCTCAGGCCTAGGACACCACCCTGAGCAACACCTCCAGCGATGTCCTGAGGCTTTGATTGGCCTACAACTACCACAACCATCTTCCTTTGTGCTGGGTATGACTCCAGCCAGTGGAAACGTTTATTCCTGATCACCATTGACTTCAATTTTTCTAGGGCTCCTCGATGCCACATTTGGTCAAATGTTGCCTTATTGCCAAAGACAGTCACTCTCACCCCACCTTTGGAAATCAACACCTTTGTCCATGTTTGGACTAAGACTGTGATGAAATCTGGAGCTGAGTGTTCCGTTTTTTCATTTGTTCATGGGATGTGAGTGTCGTTGGCAAGGCCAGCATTTATTGGCCATCCCTAACTGCTCTTCAGAAGGTGGTGGTGAGCTGCCTTCTTGAACCGCTGCAGTCCATGTGATGTTGGTACACCCACAGTGCTGTTAGGAAGGGAGTTCTAGGTTTTTGAACCAGCGACAATGAAGGAACAACGATATAGTTCCAAGTCTGGATGCGGTGTGACTTGGAGGGGAACTTGCGGGTGGTGGTGTTCCCATGCATCTGCTGCCTTGTCCTCCTAGGTGGTAGAAGTTGCGAGTTTGGAAGATGCTGAGGAAGGAGCCTTGGTGAGTTGCTGCAGTGCATCTTGTATATGCTACATACTGCTGCCATTGTGCTCCGGTGGTGGAGGGACTGAATGTTTAGGGTGGTGGATGGGGTGCTATTCAACCAAGCTGCTTTGTCCTGGATATTGTCGAGCTTCTTGAATGTTGTTGGAGCTGCATTAATCCTGGCAAGTGGGGAGTATTCCATCACACTCCTGACTGGTGCCTTGTAGATGGTGGACAGACTTTGGGGAACCAGGAGGTGAGTTACTCGCTGCAAAATTCCCAGCCTCTGACCTGCTTTTCTAGCCACAGTGATTACATGGCTGGTCCAGTTAAGTTTCTGGTCCTGGCAGAACCCAAACTTAACAATGGTGAGCAGCTTACTGGTGAGTAAATGCTGCTTGATAGCACTGTTGAAAACACGTTCCATCGCTTTGCTGATGATTGAGAGTAGACTGGTGTGGTAGTATTTGGCTGAATTGAATTTGTCCTACTTTTTGTGGAAAGGACATACCTGGGCAATTTTCCACATTGTCGGGTAGCTGCCAGTGTTGTAGCTGTACTGGTACAGCTTGGTTAAAGGCATAAGTAGTTTGGCAGCACAAGTCTTCAGCACTACAGCTGGGCATTGTCAGAGCCCATAGCCTTTGCTGCATCCTGTGCCTTTAGCCATTTCTTGATATCACATGGAGCGAATTGAATGTCTGAAGACTGCTTCTGGGGTAGTGGAGACCTCAGGAGAAGGCCGAGATGGATCATCCACTTGGCAGTTATGGCTGAAGAGGGTTGCAACATTTCAGCCTTGTCTTTTGCACTCATGTGCTGGGCTCTGGCATCATTGAGGATGGGCATGTTCATGAAGACTTCTTCTCTCATTAGTTGTTTAATTGTCCACCATCACACCATCATTTGAACTGAATGTTGCAGGATTGCAGAGCTTTCATCTAATCTGTTGGTTGTGGGATCTCTTAGCTCTGTCAGTAGCATGCTGCTTCAGCTATTTACCACACATGTTGTCCTGTGTTGTAGCTTCATCAGGTTGGCACCTTATTTTTAGGTATGCCTGGTGATGCTCCTGGTATGCTCTTCTACACTCCTCATTGAACCAGGGTTTGTCCCTAGCTTAATGATAATGGTAGAATGAGGGATATGCCGGGCTATGAAATTATAGATATAGAGTACAATTCTGCTGCTGATGCCCCACAGCTGTGCAGTTTTTAATACTAGTACTGTTCTGAATCTATCCTATTTAGCATGGTGGAGGGTATCTTCTGTGTGAAGACAGGACTTTGTCTCCACAAGGACTGTGCAGTGGTCACTCCTACCAATTCTGTCATGGACAGATGCATCTTTTTTTTTATTCGTTTGTGGAATATGGACGTCGCTGACAAGGCCAGCATTTATTCCCCAAACCCTAATTGACCTTGAGAAGATGGTGGGGAACTGCCTACCTGAACCGTGGCAGTTTATGTGGGGTAGGTACACCAACAGTGCTGCTAGGAAGGGAGTTCCAGGATTTTGACCCAGCAACAGTGAAGGAACAAC
Organism: Heterodontus francisci; assembly: GCF_036365525.1. Lineage (NCBI taxonomy): Eukaryota > Metazoa > Chordata > Chondrichthyes > Heterodontiformes > Heterodontidae > Heterodontus > Heterodontus francisci. Next base: position 25,815,096 of record NC_090412.1, on the reverse strand, counting down.
AATATAGTTCCAAGTCAGGATGGTGCGTGTCTTGGAGGGGATCTTGCAGGTGGTGGTGTTCCCATGCAACTGCTGCCCTTGTCCTTCTAGGTGGTAGAGGTCGTGGGTTTGGGAAGTGCTGTCTAAGGAGCCTTGGTGCATTGCTGATATCTGCAACAGATAAATTGGTGAGGACTGGTTCCCTTATGTTGGTTCTCTCACCACCTGCTACAAGTCCAGTGGGGCAGTTACGTCCTTCAGGACTCGACCAGCATGGTCAGTAGTGATGCTACGGAGCCAGTCTTGGCTATGGAGATTGAAGTCCCCCAACCAGAGTACATTCTGTGCCCTTTCTATCGTCAGTGCCTCTTCCAAGTGGTGTTCAACATGGAGGAGTACTGATCCATCAGCTGAGGGAGGGAAGATGGTGGCAATTAGCAGGAGGTTTTCCTTGCCTATGTTTTGCCTGATGCAGTGGGACTTCATGAAGTACAGAATCAATGTTGGGACTCCTACAGGCACTCCTTCCCGCCTGTATACAGTGCAGCCACCTCTGATGGGTCTGTCCTGCCAATTGGACATTGTCTGTAAGGTATGATGGAGTGAGTATAACTATGTCAGGCTGGTTCTTGGGCAGTCTGTGGGTCAGCTCTCCCACTTTTGGCACAAGTCCCCAGATGCTAGCGAGGAGGACTTGCAGGGTCAATTGGGCTGGGTATGCCTTTGTCATCTCCAGTGTTTACGTCAATGACAGGTGTTCCGTCTGGTTTTATTCTTATTATAGATTTTCATAGCAGTTTGGTAAAACTGAATGAGCTACTAGGTTAATTCAGAGGGCCGTTAAGAGTCACCCATGTTGCTGTGGACCTGGAGTCACTTGTAGGCCAGACTGGGTAAGGACAATAGATTTCCTTCCCTAAAGGGCATTAGTGAACCAGTTAGGTTTTTACAACATTCCAGTAATTTCATGGTAACTATTACCAATCATGTTTTGTTTATTTCTAGATTATATTTAATTAACTTAATTTAAATTTCCCAGCTGCTGTGTTGGGATTTGAACTTCAATCACAAGCCCTGGATTACTATAACCTGGAACATAACCACTATGCTACCATCACCACATTGCTGAAGTCCCTCATCCCTGGTCCTTGGTGCAACATTTTCTTCCACTTCATTGATGGAATAACCCTCAAATCAAATGTACTGTAGTCATGCTGTGTTCCTCCTTGTCAGATGTGCCCTCATTTGGATGAGATGTTAAACTGAGATCCTGTCTGCCCTTTCAGGTGGAGGTGAAGGATCCCATGGCACTATTTTGAAAAATGGAAGGGACGATCACCCTCGTGTCTTGGTCAATATTTAACCTCAACCAAAATAACAAAAACATTTCTGCTCTTGCCCAGAACTGGAAAACGTCATCAACTTCTCTTCCAATTTCTACCCTTTTCTCACCTTCACATGGTACATCTCTGGCACTTCCCTTCCCTTCCTCGACTTCAGTGTGTCCATTTCTGGGGATAGGCTGTCTTCTAATATCCACTGTCCACTGACTCCCACAGCTACCTCGACTACACTGCCTCACACTGTCCCTCCTGTAACGACTCCATCCCATTCTCCCAGTTTCTCCGTGTTCATCACGTCTGTTCTGATGATGCAAGCTTCCACAACAGCGCTTCTGCTCTGTCTTCCTTTTTCCTCAACCAAGGATTCCCTCCCACTGTGGTTGACAGGGCCCTCGGCCATGTCCAGCCCATTTCCCGCATTTCTGTCTTCACCCCTTCTGTATTTGCTGCTCACAATGCAGTCTCCTCTACACTGGGGAGACCAAATATAGATTGGGTGACCACTTTGCGGAACACCTCCGCTCAGCCCGCAAGCATGACCCCAAGCTTCCAGTTGCTTTCCATTTTAATTCACCACCCTGCTCGCATGCCCATATTACTGTCCTTGGCCCGCTGGTTCCAGTGAAGCTCAATGCAAGCTTGAGGAACAGCACCTCATCTTCTGATTAGACACTCTACAGCCTTCTGGACTCAACAATGAGTTCAACAACTTCAGAACATGCGACCCCTTCTTCACTTAACGAGGTCTGGGCCTGGGTACAAGGCCTCTGCAGTACCAGCACTGGCCACCACTCCCGGAAACCCTGCCAATACTGCTGAACAACAAGCCCTGTGATTGGCTGGCAGCTCTTGGAGGTGGGATTACCATCTTTAAAGGCATGGTGATCCATGCGGCAGAAACTTCGCCTCCAGAGCAATGGAGGATCATACTGGGGTGGGGGTGGGGAGCATAAAGGCCCAGATGATGTTCCCCCTCCTTTTTGGCCTGGTGCCGGGAGCCCCGCCATCTTCACAAGATCCCGGCCTGTATGTGGGGGGAGACTGGAGCCTGTAGCTGGCTCACAGTTAGAATCACTGAACAGTTTGACAACAGCAGTATTGATATATTGATAAAGCAAGGAAGTGATGTATAAATCATTGGAATACTGTGTCCAATTCTGGCAACAAATTTTAGGAAAAATTTTAGGAAGCCCTTGGAGAGTCTGCAGAAGAGATTTACTAGAATGGAACCAAGGATGAAGGACTTCAGTTATGTGGAGAGACTGGAGAAGCTGGGATTGTTCTCCTTAGAGCCAAGAAGGTTAAGAGGAAATTTAATGGTGGTGGTCAAAATTGTGTAGAGCTCTGATAGAGTAAATAAGGAGTAACTGTTTCTACTGGCAAGAGTGTCAGTACCCACGGGACATAAATTTAAGATAATTGTCAAAAGAACCATAGGGGAGAAGAGAAGACATTTTTTTATGGAGAGAGTTGCTACGATCTGGAATGCACTTCCTGAAAGGGTGGTGGAAGCAGATTCAATAATAGCAATGATGACTTGCATTTATGCAGCATCTTTAACAAAGCAAAACATTCCGAGGGGCTTCACAAGAGCGTTATCAAACACAATTTGACACCGAGCTACATAAGGAGAGAATAGGGAGGATGCTTGGTCAAAAAGATAGGAAGTTGAATATATGGTTGAGAAGGAAAATGTTTCAGGACTAGGGGGAAAGAGCAGGGGAGTGGAACTATTTAGATAGCTCTTTTAAAGAGTCAGCATAGGCAGAATGGGACTAATGAACTCCTTCTGTAGACAGCCAATGGCAAAACAATCAGTTTCAAAGCTTAAGTGGCTTAAGAACAAAGAAAGCCAGCAATAGGTCTGGCAGCATAGGGGCTATGGTACTAGATTCCAATGCAGAGGCTTTGAGTTCTAATTCTAGCATAGCGCGTTATGAAATTGAATTCAATAGCTCTAGTTTGAACACCCCTCTGCCCAATGAAGACAGGTCATGCAGAAGATTAAAATAGGGGCAGAGTACTTACCTCCCTTTTGATGCTTCATTCACTGTGGCCACCAATGTATCTCTTAAGAACATAGGGGTGGCACAGTGGCGCAGTGGTTAGCACCGCAGCCTCACAGCTCCAGGGACCCGGGTTCGATTCCGGGTACTGCCTGTGTGGAGTTTGCAAGTTCTCCCTGTGTCTGCGTGGGTTTTCTCCGGGTGCTCCGGTTTCCTCCCACAAGCCAAAAGACTTGCAGGTTGATAGGTAAATTGGCCATTATAAATTGTCACTAGTAGGTGGTAGGGAAATATAGGGACAGGTGGGGATGTTTGGTAGGAATATGGGATTAGTGTAGGATTAGTATAAATGGGTGGTTGATGTTCGGCACAGACTCGGTGGGCCGAAGGGCCTGTTTCAGTGCTGTATCTCTAATCTAATCATAACAAATAGGAGCAGGAGTAGGCCATTCAGCACCTCACACCTGCTCCACCATTTAGTAAGATCATGGCTGATCTGATTGTGGCCTTAACTCCACTTTCCTACCTGTCCCCTCCATAACCCTTGACTCCCTTATGGATCAAAAATATTCAATGACCCAGCCTCCACTGCTCTCTGGGGAAGAGAATTCTAAAGATTAATGACCCTCTCAGAGAAGATATTCCTCCTCATCTCCGTCTTAAATTGGAGACCCTTTACTTTGAAACTGTGCTTACTAGTTCTGGATTCCCCCACGTGGGGAAACATCCTCTTAGCATCTACCCTGCCAAGCCCCCTCAGAATCTTATATGTTTCAATAAGATCATCTCTCATTCTTCTAAACTCCAATGAGTATAGGCCCAACTTGCTCAAGCTTTCCTCATAAGATAACCCCTTCATCCCAGGAATCAGCCTAGTGAACCTTCACTGAACTGCTTCCAATGCAAGTCCATCCCTCCTTAAGTAAGAAGGCCAGAACATTTTTTATTCATTCATGGAATATAGGCGTCGCTGACTAGGCCAGCATTTATTGCCTATCCCTAATTGCTCTTGAGAAGGTGGTGGTGAGTGTTGTTGGAGCTGCACCCATGCAGGCAAGTGGAGCGCATTCCATCACATGCCTTGTCGATGGTGGACAGGCATTGGGGAGACAGGCGGTGAGTTACTCGCCACAGAATTCCTAACCTCTGACCTGCTCTTGTAGCCACAGTATTTATGTAGCTGGTCCAGTCTAGTTTCTGGTCAATGGTAACACCCAGGATGTTGATAGTAGGAGATTCAGCGATGGTAATGCCATTGAACATCAAGGGAGATGGTTAGATTTTCATTTGTTTGAGATGGTCATTGCCTGGCAATTCTGTGACACGAATGTTACTTGCCACTTATCTGCCCAGGCCAGGACGTTGCCCAGGTCTTGCTGCATATGGACACGGGCTGCTTCAGTATCTGAGGAGTTGTGAATGGAGCTGAACATTGTGCAATCATCAGCGAACATCCTCACTTCTGACCTTATGATGGAGGGAAGGTCATTGATGAAGCAACTGAAGATGTTTGGGCCTAGGACACGATCCTGAGGAACTCCTGCAGTGATGTCATGGGATTGAGATGATAGACCTCCAACAACCACAAGCATCTTCCTTTGTGCTAGGTCTGTACGCAATACTCACCAACATCCTGTACAGTTGTAGCAAGACTTCCCTACGTTTATACTCAACCTCCGAGCATAAATGTCAATATTTCATTTGCCTCCCTAATTCCTTGCTGTACCTGCATGCTAACCTTTTATGATTCATGTACAAGGACACCCAGATCCCTCTGTACTGCAGCATTGTACACTCTCTCTCTGTTTACATAATATTCTGTTTTTTCTGTTCTTCCTGCCAAAATGGACAACCTCACATTTTCCAACATTATACTCCATCTGCCAAATTTTTGCCCACTCACTTAACCTATCTATATATCTTTGCAGACACTTTGTGCCCTCCTCCCAACTTACTTTCCTACCTATCTTTGTATCCTCTGCAAATGTGGTGACAATATACTCGATCCCTTCATCCAAGTCATTAATGTAGGTCGTAAATAGTTGAGGCCTCAGCACTGATCTCTGTGGCACTCCACTGGTTACAGTTTGCCAACCTGAAACTGCCCCATTTACCCTGACTTTCTGTTTCCTGTTAGCCGATCTTTTATGATTTGATTTTTTGATTTAGATTTGATTTAGAGATATAGCACTGAAACAGGCCCTTCGGCCCACCGAGTCTGTGCCGACCATTATCCACCCATTTATACTAATCCTACACTAATCCCATATTCCTACCACATCCTCACCTGTCCCTATATTCCTCTACCACCTATCTATACTAGGGGCAATTTATAATGGCCAATTTACCTATCAACCTGCAAGTCTTTTGGCTGTGGGAGGAAACCGGAGCACCCGGAGGAAACCCACGCAGACACAGGGAGAACTTGCAAACTCCACACAGGCAGTACCCAGAATTGAACCCGGGTCGCTGGAGCTGTGAGGCTGCGGTGCTAACCACTGCGCCACTGTGCCACCCATTATCCATGCTAATTTATAACCCCCAACACCATGAGATCTTACTTTGTGTAGTAACCTTTTATGTGGCACCTGCTGGTTCCCCTTTATCCACCCTGCTTGTTACATCCTCAAAAAATTTTAATAAATTTGTCAGAAACAATTTCCCCTTCATAAAACTTTGCTGATTGCATTATGATTTGCTAAATGTCCTGCTACTACTTCCTTAATAATGGATTCTAGCATTTTCCCAATGACAGATGTTAGGCAAACTGGCCTATAGTTTCCTGCTTTCTGTCGCAACCGCCCCCCCCCCTCTACCCCCCACCCGTCCTTTCTTGAATAGGGGTGTTACAAATTTGTTATCTAATCCGCTATGACCTCTCCAGGTCTCGCATATTTTGGAAGAATACAACTAATGCATCCACTTTCTTAGCAGCAACATCTTTTAAGACCCTGGGATGCAGATCATCAAATCCAGGGGACTTGTCAGCCTTTAGTCCCATTAATTTTCCTAGTACTGTTTCTCCAGTGACAGTGATTGTTTTAAGTTCCTCCCTCCCTTTTGCCTATTGATTTTCTCCTATTCTTGGGATGCTTTTTGTGTCTTCTAAAGTGAAGACAGTTACAAAATACTTGTTCAAAATCTCTGCCATTTCCTTGTTTTCCATTATTAGTTCTCCAATCTCATCATGTAAGGGATGAACACTTACTTTAGTTACTCTCTTCCTTATTATATATTTGTAGAAGATGTTACTGTCTGTTTTTCTATTTCTTGCTAATTTACTCTTATATTCCAATTTCTCCCTCTTTTTTTTTGTTATCTGCTGCTGGTTTTTAAAATTTTCCCAATCTTCTGGCCTACCACTAATCTTTGCAGCATTTTATGCCTTTTCTTTCAATTTAATACCATCCTTAACTTTGTTAGTTAGCCACAGATGGTGCAGCCTTCTCACAGAGTCTTTCTTTCTCAATGGAATAGATCTTTATTGAGAGTTATTAAATGTCTCCTTAAACGTCTGCCACTACTTCTCTACTATCTTACCTTTTAACCTATTTTCCCAGTCCACTTTAGCCAACTCTGTCATCATACCCTTGCAATTGTTTTTATTTAAGTTTATTAACAGAGCTACTCCACCTCCTTTTCCTTTCTTCCTATCCTTCTAGTTTCAGACCCAAATCTCTCACCCTCAAACTGAATGTGAAATTCTATCACGTTATGATCACTCTTGCCTAGAGTATTCTTTACTATCAAGTCGTTTATTAATCCTGTCTCATTACACATTACCAGATCTAAAATAATCTGCTCTTGATTGACTCCAGAATGAATTGTTTTAAGAAATTGTCCCTAATACTCATGAACTCATCCTCCAGGCTACCTTTGCCAATTTGATTAGGCCAATCTATATGAAGATTAAAATTGTCCATGATTATTGCAGTACCTTTCCTACAAACCCCCATTATTTTTTGATTTATATTCTTTCTTACAGTGCAGCTATTTTTAGGGAGCCTATAAACTACTCCCACCAGTGACTTCTTTCCTTTGCTATTTCCTATCTTCACCCAAACTGATTCTACATCTTGATTTTCTGAGCCAAAATCATTTCTCACTGCCATACTGATCTCATCCTTTATTAACAGAGCTACTCCACCTCCTTTTCCTTTCTTCCTATCCTTCCAAAATGCCAAATGCCCCTGAATATTTATTTCCCAGTCTTGGTCACCTTGCAACCACATCTCTGTAATGGCTATCATATCCCATTTATTTCTATTTGTATTATGAATTCATCCATCTTGTTACAAATGCTGCGTGTATTCAGATAAAAAGCCTTTAATTCTGTCTTATTTACCACTTTTCCCTACTCTGACTTTATTTTCTGGTGCACTCTTATGTTTTTATGCTCTCTCCCTTCCTGTCACACTCTGGTTATCATTCCTCGTATCGCTACACTGCACTATTGCCTTGTCCTTTCTCATAAACATTCTAAATTTCCCCTTACCTGAATCCTTCCCCCCACTATTTAGTTTAAAGCCCTCTCTGCAGCACTAGTTATACGATTCACCAGGACACTGGTCCCAGAGGGGTTCAGGTGAAGGCCATCCCAACGAAATAGCTCCCTCTTTTCCCCAGTACTGGTGCCTGTGTCCCATGAATCGAAATCCATTTCTCCCATACCAGTCTTGAAGCCATGCAGTCAAATCTCTGATCTTATTCACCCTTTGCCAACTTGCTCGTGGCTCATGTAGTAATCCAGAGATTAACTTTGTGGTTCTGCTTTTTAATTTAGCCCCTAGCTGCTCATACTGCCTCAGCAGAACCTCTTTCTTAGTCCTACCTATGTCATTGGTACCCATGTGGACCACGACAACTGGAGCCTTCCCCTCCCACTCCAAGTTCCTCTCCAGCCCTGAGGCGATGTCCTTAACCCTGGCACCAGGCATGCAGCACAGCCTTCGGGATTCACACTCTTGGCTGCAGATAACAGTATCTAGCCCCCTAACTATTCTGTTCCCTACTACTACAATGTTCCTTTTTATTAACCCCCCCACTTGAGTGGCCTGCTGCACGTTGGCACTGTGCTCCGTTTGCTCATCCTTTTTGCAGTCCCTGCTCTCGTCCACACAGGCTGTAAGAACCTTGAACCTCTTGGACAAGTGCAAGGGTTGAGGCTCTGGATGCCCATACCTCCCTCACTCGTAGTCACACCCTCCTGTCTCTAAGAATGGACCAAATCTGAAGTACCTAGCCTAAGGGGTGTGACTGCCTCCTGGAACAAAGTGTCCAGGTAACTTAATCCTCTCCCTGATGCAACGCAGTATCTGAAGCTCGGACTCCAGTTCATCAACTCTGAGCCGAAGTTCCTCTAGCTGCAATCTATTACTGCAGAAGTGGTCGCAGTGGTGTCCACCAGCTCCCATATGCTACAGCTTCAACACATCACCTGCCCAGCCATCTCTATTGTGCTTTATTTAACTAATTAGGTTGCAAGTTTAGAAATATCACTGATAATTTGTAGTTAGATTAAGTAGTTTAACTAGTTAAGCCAAAAGCTTAATACAATACTTATATCTTCCCAGGACTAGTTTAAACTACTGGCTCAGTTTTTAAAAAAAACCTTAAACTCACCAACCAATCACCTATCTGCTCCCTAATTAATGCCTCTGGGCTTCAGCTCTCAGGTCTCACTGTCTCCAGCTCTCTCTCTTGGATCACTGCTTGTTCTGTAAAAGACCAGAACAGCATTTCCTTCCTCACTGCACTGAATTCCCACACTTAGTAAATTCCTGAGTTATGCACACTGTTGTGCAGCACTCAGCCAAGCTGAACTCTGTGCTACTTACTGGTCATCGGTGGTTGTGAAAGGCATTCACCACAGACAGACGAGGGCCTTGTTAATATTGAAACATCAGGCTCCAATGATGTCATTCAGACCTTGATGTTATTTTAACCCCAGGCCATGTGATTCACGTTCAGTGCTGACTGTATTGGGAGGAAAGCTGCAGAAAAGCAGATCCAGGGCCAGGAAACATACAAGGTAAGCGCAGGAGTGCTTCTCCAGGTTCCACAAGGGAGTCAAGGGCCTTTCTCCCCATCCTTTCCCCAATCCCTGCAGACCCCACCCCACACTCCCAACCCTGGTGACATACCTTAGTGACGAGGACCATTCCCTCAGGATCCCGGCAGCCTCCTCCCACTCAAAATCCTGCTTACGCCCGCAGGCCTTCATGCCATTCGCACCGGTTTGGTGGGGGCAGAGGTGGAACGGGGAGGGGTTGGTGTCCATCTATACAATGATGAAGCCTGGGGTGGGTGGCTCAGGGCGGGGGGAGGGAGATGTTAAAATGGCTAGGGCCTCATGCTGGTGTGGCAGTGCAAGCTTTGCACTCCCCTTCACCCAGACCACACTCACACCCTGATTTAAATCAGGGATCATATATATAGTAATCGTGTGCTGGAACAAAAATGATAATAAAAGGTGCCAGGTTATGAAAAGCAGGGAACCTGTCTGCCCTCTTGTGACTTCAATCTCACACTGTGAGGTTCACTCTTAATGTCCTCAGGGCAACTAGGGATGGACAATAAAAGTGCCTTGTTACTGTCACCAACATCCAAAGAACAAATAAACTGGAATCCATGGCTGGTATCCTTGTAAAAGACTAGGTGAAAAACTGGGTTATTAGTATCGATTGAACCAAACAACAACTACTTGTATTTACATAGCACCTATAATGTAAATAAAGCGTCCGAAGGTGCGTCACAGGAGAGCTATCAAACAAAATTTGACTCCTAGCCGCATAAGGAGATATAAGGTCTGATGATCAAAAGCTTGGTCAAAGAGGTAGGTTTTACGGAGTGTCCCAAAGGAGGAAAGAGAGGTAGAGAGGTGTTTGGAGGGTATTTCAGAGTTAGCATTCCAGAGTTCAGTCTTAACGGCTGAAGTCGCGGCCACCAAAACCTCAACAATTTGTTACGACCGACGCAGGAGGAGTGCACTGTTTTTCTAGTTCCACTTCTTCACAGGTCACAACATACATTTAAATTTTTTACCAGTTACCAATACGGTCAATCATAGACTCTATTGTTATCCCAAAAATAAAACAAACCAACCAGGCTTCTTTAATACACAAGAAAATGATCAGTTTATTATAAAACAAGTGTTAACCAGCCACGAAGCAAAGCATTAACACACAGATTGAAATGTGAAAGTTCCCTTTTTACCTTCACACACACACACACACACACACACACACACACACACACCAGTTAACCGAAAAATATAGATTTTATCTTTCGAGCTCTATTACAAAAAAAAAACAGGCAAAAAAGAATACTTTGCCCAAATACTAATGTTGGAAGAAAAGAGAGAAGATATGGAGAGATGTCAGATGTCCTGTTTTTCGGGTTTGGCATCCCAAATACACATAGACGGCCGTCACTGGGATCTTCCTAGAATAGTTCTTGTCAGGCAACATTGAAGATCAGTTTGGGCAGGCTTTCCAGGAGAAATGCAGCAATAGGGGTTTCAGTCTGTCTCTTGTACTTGCTTCTCAGGGCTTCTTAAAGAGATGGAAAAACAGGCAGGCTTTTTTAAAGAACTGGAACAAGCTCAGTTGGGGCTTGGACTTGGCAGGTTGATTCTTTAACTCCTTTTCAAAACTGTGTCCATACCCCAACTGCCTGTCCAAAGCGAAACCAAAACCATTTCCTGACCCCAATAAATCTTGACCTGTAACTTCGATGTAAACATCTTCCCCAAGTCAAGAAAGCCCCCTGCTGGGTATTTATCTGAAAACAGGTGCCTTCCAGTAACTGTTGTTTACAAGCCAAGTCCAACAGAGCTTCTGATGACCTCTTTTTAAAAGAAACACGAAGTCCAGCATTTATGGAATACTTTTTTCAGTTTGAAAACACAAGTTCTTAAAATTTAACAAAAAAAATGTAAGCATTTGTAACAGATTAAAATCAAGGATACTCAGGAGGTCAGAATTGCATGAGCACAGATATCTCAGAGGGTTATGGGGTTGGGGGAGATTACAGAGACAGGGAGGGGTGAGGCCATGGAGGGGTTTGAAAACAAGGTTGAGAATTTTAAAATCAAAGCATTACTTAAACAGAAGCCAGTATAGGTCAGTGAGCACAGGGGTGTTGGGTGAATGGGACTTGGTGTGAGCGGGGATATGGGCAGTAGAGTTTTGGTTGACCTTAATGACCTTAAGCTTACATAGTGTGGAATGTGGGAGGTTGGCCAGGAATGTGTTGAAATAGTTAAGTATAGAAGTAATAAAGGCATGGATGAAGGTTTCAGCAGCAGATGAGCTGAGGCAAGGACAGAGTCTGGCAATGTTATGGAGGTGGAAATAGATAAAGTTAGTGATGGCGTTGATATGTGGTCATTGCGGGGTCAAAAACGACACCAAGGTTGCGAACAGACTATTTCAGACTCTGAGAGTTGCCAGGAAGAGGGAAGGAGTCAGTGGCTAGGGAGTGGTATTGGTGGTAGGGACCAAAGACAATGGTCTTTCCAATTTTTAGTTGTTTGAAATTTCTGCTCATTCAGTACTGGATGTTGGCTCAGGAGTCTGACAATTTAGAGACAGTGGAAGGGTTGAGAGAGGTGGTGGTGAGGTAGAGCTGGGTGTCGTCAACGTATATGTGGAAACTGACACTATGTTTTCGGATGATGTCATCCAGGAGCAGCATGTAGTTGAGAAATAGAAGGAGGTCAAGGTTAGCTCCTTGGGAGATGAGAGGTAACAGTGTGGGAGCAGGAAGAGAAGCTGTTGCAGGTGATTCTCTGGCTATGACTAGATAAATAAGAATGGAACCAGGCGAGCGCAGTCCCACCCAGCTGGATGATGGTGGAGAGGCTTTGGAGGATGATGGTGCAGTCAACCATGTCAAAGGCTGCAGACAAGTCGAGATGGACAAGGAGGGATAGTTTACCTCTGTTATAGTCAGAAAGGATGTCTCTTGTGATTTTGATAAGAGCTGTTTCTGTCCTGTGACGGGGCGGAAACCTGACTGCAGGGATTCAAACATGGGTCAATACATTCAGGAGAGGAGAGGTGAGGGGCATGAATGAATGAAGCCAAACGTTTTGCTCCCTGAAAGACGTGTTGACGTTTTGCTGGAAGCAGCTGTTTTCTATATCAGTGAATGCCTGTGTTGGTGTGTTGTACAGTGCCACTCGTTACATGGACCCCACACAGATTCCACATGCAATCTCGCTGCAGTCGGCTAAGTAAGATTCTCCATACTCACTGAGGTACATTGTCAGTGTGTAATACAGCCAGTGTCCTTTCTGCTGAGACACTTGAGATTTGCAGGTTTTGTCTTTGACTCCCACCCCACTCCCTTTCCCTTCACCACCTACTTTATATACACTAAGAAGGTGAAAGTGTTGATCCGTGCAGACTTTGAAATGAGCTTTGAAACAGCCCCATCAGTATGGAGACCAGCAGGCTCAGATTAAAACCCATTTGTTCCACAATATTGCAGCAGGCTTCCAAGAGTTTGATGAGCACAGAAGGCAGAGGCAGAGACTTGGGCCGAGTCCAAACCAGAGCTCCCTCTCTCCCCACAGGTGGGCTGCCTCCCTGCTGCTTCCTCATGATGTTTGAGAGTCATCTCACCTTATGGAACAAACGCTGCATTTCAGAAATAAACTTATCTCATTTATGTGACAATCCAGCCTGGGGTGATGTAGTGACACCAGATTTTCAACAGGCAGAAAGTAACACAGGACTGTGGGCTTTATCTCACATACGTGGATGAGGTGCTCACTGATTTTAATGCTGTGCAACAAAACGTGATGTTGTCAGTTTGCTGTGCAATTGACACATACTTCGACAGCTGGACAGCCATTTTAAGCCTTGATTTTGTCTCCTCGGGGATGCTCGGGGTCGACATAATTAAGGCACTGGTTTCGAAGGGCCTGAGATGCTGCTGCATGAAGGGTATTAGCATACTAAAGTTAGAGCTGGCAGGAAAGCTCATGGGTCAAGCTCCATGCTGTGCTGAATTAACTTATCTCAGTCGAGCAGGTGGCAGTGGGGCTACAATTGGACCTAGCAGCCATGGGCTTGGCGGGGGTGGTAATCAGTCAGGGTTTCCACTCCGATTGCTCTTCCCTGACACCCACCACCAGCCCCCACCCCCCCCCCCCCCCGCCCCCCCCCACCTCTCCTCTGGGAATGGGGTTGTGCTTGGCAAGCAGGTAAACACAGGATGACGATGCCTGCCACAGCCAAATAGCCTACTGGCATTCACATATTGAGTTCACACTTGGGAAACGGGAACTTGGCACAAGGTCTGAGCGGGCTGTATGCCATGATGTTTTCTGGAGGAGAGGAAAGCAGGTCGTAGAAAGAACAGGTTGGAAATGGTAAAATTGGCAGAAAGGTGATGGGTGGCACTAAGACCTGGATTGGTGGCCATCGAAGAAAGAAGAAGCAAACTTGCATTTCTATAGCACCATTCACAACCTCAGGACATCTTAAAACATTTTACAGCCAATGAAGTAATTTTTGAAGTGTAACCACTGTTGTAAGGCAGGAATTTGTGCACAGCAAGATTCCACAGGAAGCAGTGAGGCAATAACACAATCATCTGTTTTTGTGAGGTTGGTTGAGGGATAAATATCAGCGAGGAAACTGGGAAGAGCTCCAGTGCTTCTTTGAAATGGTCCCATGGGATCTTTTAGGTTTATCTGAGAGAGAAGACAGGGCCTTGCTTTAATGTCTCATCTAAAAGCCAGTGCAGTACTCCTTTTGTACACTGGACAGTAGTGTCAGCCTAGAGTTTATATTTAATCCTCTGGAGCGGGTTTGGAACCTACAACTATCGAACCCAAGAGCAAGAGTGCTACCAACTGAGCCACAAAGCTCAGAATTTGTAAGTCTGCACTCAATGTTTTGGGTGGACAGGACATGAGACAGTCAGACACCTTCATTGTGGGAGTAAAAGGGAAGTTAGGTGAAAGCCCAAGGCTAGGACTATTGCTGGACAGCTACAGAGGAGTACGAGCAGAATTCTCTTTACCCATCCTCTCAGGTTGGCACAGTGTAGCTGCAGACTGGAAAAGGAGGGGGAAAGTGCCGCAAATAGAAGCCCCTGTATTTAAGCCTGAGAGGTTCCTTTCAAGCTCACTGAAACCATTGGCCTCAGAATTTCAGGTACATTGTCCACCAAGAGTCCAGACTTTGGGTTAGAACCTGTTTCCACCAGGGTCCTTACCACAGCAGCAAACCTGTGAAATTCCAGTCCGAGTGGGAGGGGTTTGGAACAGGCAAGACTTCACCATGTACCCCCTGCCCTTGTCCCAGCAAGTGAAAATATAACTGAGGGAGTTCAAGTGGGCCGACTCGGGAATTTCCTCCACTTACACCCCCTCTCGGGTCCAACAGAACAACGTCTAGCCAAGACCTGGTGTGAACCTCTATCAGTCTTAAAAAGCATTGCAAACAAAAGTAGTCTTTTTCCAGAGGGACTGGGGTATTTTGCATAACATGGGTATTTTCCTCCTTAGCAGAAGGACAAAGTCAATTGCGTTATCCCTGCCCAAGCCTAGGTTTCACTATTATTGCAGTGTTCCAATCTTCCAGTAGACTATTGGGATGGGTGTCTCTTGCACCTCTTAGAGACATGGGTCACCCACCCAGAGTTTTTAGTAAACTTGTAATCACAATTTTGGACAGTGGATATGTCGAGATCTATGGGGCAATGGAAGTTTTGCTCTTCTGCATTTAGGCAGGTGGAGCAGCACTTTGTAGATGCACAACTCACTAAACATAGCAACTCAGATTAATAAGGCCATAAAAAAGGCAAAAGAGGCACTAGGGATAATTTCTAAAGGGATAGAATCGAAAAGCAAAGGAGTTATGTCAAACTTGTATAAAACTTTGATTATAAAATACTTAGAGCACTATGGAAAGTTCTGGCTTCCGTATTATGAAAAAGATTTAGAGGTACTGGAGAAGGTGTTGAAAATCTTTACGAGGATGATACCAGAACTGAGAGATGTTAACTATTAGGAAAGACTGAACAGGCTGGGATTCCTTTCTCCATAAAGGAGGAGACTGAGGAATGAACTGAGAGCTCATCCAGTGCAGGAAATTCAGGAGAAACTTCTCTACCTAGAGAGTGGTTAGAATGTGGAACTCGCTATCAGGAGGAATAGTTGAAGTGAGTAGCATAAAATGTCTTTAAGGGGAAGCGAGATAAACACATGAGGGAGAAAGGAATAGGCAGTTTGATGACGAGGGGTGGGAGGAGGCTCTCGTGGAGCATAACCACCAGCATAGATCTTGGGCTGAATGGCCTGTTTCTGTGCTGTACATTCTATGTAATTCTAGAATTTTAGGACCATTATGTCCAGATAATAACTGATCATTGTATTGTACAACAACAACTTGTCTTTATATAGCATCTTTAATGTAGGTAAATGCCCCAAGGTACTTCACCCGAGCGTTATTAAACAAAATTTCACACCAAGCCACACAAGGAGATATTAGGACTGCTGACCAAAAGCTTGCTCAAAGCGGTATGTTTTCAGGAAATTGTTAAAGGAGAAGAGAGAGATAAAGAGGCGTAATGTTCAGGAAGGGAATTCTAGAGCTTAGGGCCCAGGCAGCTGAAGGCATGGCTGCCAATGGTGGAGCAATGTTGGAACTGGATGCACAAGAAACCAGAACTAGAGGAACACAGAGATCGTGGATGGTTGTAGGGCTGGAGATTATAGAGATAGGGAGGGGAAAGGCCATGGAGGGAGATGAAACAAGGCTGGGACTTCTAAAATCAAGGCATTGCCGGACAGGGAGCCAATGGTCAGTGAACACAGGTGTGATGAGTGAACTGGACTGCGTGCGAGTTAGGATACAGGTAGCAGAGTTCTGGATGAGCTCAAGTTTAGGTAGGGTGGAAGGTGGAAGGTCAGCCAGGAGAGCTTTGAAAGCACGGTTGAGTGTTTCAGCTGAGGTAAGGGAGGAGACAGGCAATGTTACAGAGGTGGAAGCAGGTGGTCTTGGTGATGGCGGGAATATTGTGTAGGAAGCTCAGTTCAGGGTCAAATAGGATGTCAAGGTTGGAAACAGTCTGCTTCAGCCTCAGACACAGGCCCAGGAAGAGGGATGGAGTTGATGGCTAAGGAACGGAATTTGTGGAAGGGACAAAAGACAGTGACTTTGGTCTTCCCAATATTTGATTGGGGGAAATTTCTGCTCATCCAATACTGGATGTCAATCAAACAGCAAGACAAGTCAGAGGCAGTGAAGGGGTGGTGAGGTAAAGCTGAGTATCATTATCGTACATGTGGAACCTGATGTTATGTTTTTGGATGATGTCGCCAAGGGGCAGCATATAGTTGAGAAATAGGAGAGGTCAAAGATAGACCCTTGGGAGTCTCCAGAGGTAATGATGCAGGAGTAGGAGTAGGAAAAGGAGCTATTGCAGGCAATTCCTTTGCTATGACTGGCTAGATAGGAAAGGAACCAAGTGTGGCCAGTCCCATCCAGCTGTGTAAGGGAGGAGTGACATTGGAGGAGGATTGTGTGCAATGTTCCCTGCAATTTTTCTTCAGAATGCACAGACAGTTTAAGTACAGAGCCCCTTTAAATATTTTGCATGGTTGCACACGCACGGTAATTTAAAGGGTCCAATTTGTGCATGGTCTGCTTAGGGACTTTTGGTTTTCTGTGCTGCCAAGGCACTTCACAGCAGCATTGTCAAACAAAAAGTGACAAACAAGTCAAAGAAGGAGATATTAGGATAGATGACCAAACACTTGGGCAAAGAGGTAGGTTTTAAGGAGGGTCTTAAAGGAGGAGAAAGAAGTGGAGAGACGGAGGAGTTCAGGGAGGGGATTCCAGAAAGTGTGGCCTCGGGGACTGAAAGCACAGCCACCAGTGGTGAGCAAAGGAATGGAGGAGAGTTGCACGAGGCCAGAATCAGAGTAATGGAGGAGTAGAAAGGCCATGAAATGGAGTAAACATATTGTTGAGAATTTTAAATTGGAGGCTTTAGAGGAGCAGAAGCCAATGTAGGTCAGCAAGGTCAGGAGTGATGGACAAGGGGGACTTGATGTATGGTAGGATAGAGGCAGCAGAGTTTTAGATAACCTGAGGTTCACAGAGTGTGAGGTGGGAGGTCAGCTCAGAAAACATTGCTTTATAGTAAAATAGAGTTGTTGAAGGACCCTTCAAAGAAAGGCTGACCAACCATCTCAGTGTGATATAAACCACGGCCATAAATGCAACAGTGTGATATCACAGACACTTCAGTCTGTCTCAAAGCAGAATCACACACGCTGCACTGAAAAATGAACCACTCTGCAGTGTGATAGAAATGAGGATCACACACACATTGCTATCATATTAACCAGAATCATACACTTTGGACTGGAATGTTGATTATTGCTGCATGCCTTGGAGAGGGTGCAAAGGAGATTTACTCGAATGGCATCAGGGATAAGGGACATCAGTCGCGTGCAGAGGCTGAAGAAAGCGGATTCCTCTCCGTAGCGCAGAGAAGGTTTAGAGAGATGTAATGGAGCTGTTCAAAATTATTCAAATTGATAGAGTAAATAAGGAGTAACTGTTTCCACTGGCAGGAGGTTTGGTAAGCAGAGGACACAGATGTAAGATAATTGGCAAAAGAACCAGAGGGGAGATGAGGAGATTTATCTTTTATGTAGCGAGTTATCATGGTCTGGAATGCACTGCCTGAAAGAATGGTGGAAGCAGACACAATAGTAACTTGCAAAAGCAAATTAGATATATAAATTGCAGGGCTATCGGGAAAGTGCAAAGGGGTGGAAATAATTGGATAGCTCCTTCAAAGAGTTAACGCAGACGTGCTGAGCCGAATAGCCTTTTGTGCTGAATGGTTCTACGTAACTCACTCCTGGACATGTATTCTACTCAATATCACTCACTCTTAACCAGCTATTGTACAATAGGTACATTAGGGGAGGCGGTTGTGTAGTGGTGATGTCACTAGATTAGTAATTTAGAGCCAAGGTGAATGCTCTGGGGACGTGGATTGAAATCCCACCTCAGCAGATAGTGAAATCTGAATCCAATTAATAAGTCTGGAGTTAAAAAGCTAGGTTAATGGGGACTATAAAGACATTGTTGAATGTTGTAAAACCTCATCTGGTCCTTTAGGGAAGGAAATCTGCTGTCCTTACCTGGTCTGGCTTATATGTGACTCTAGACCCACAGTAATGTGGTTGACTCTGAAATGGCCTAGCAAGCCACTCAGCTCAAGGGCAATAAATGCTGGCCTTGCCAGTGATGCCCACATCCCAGAAACAAATGAAAAAAGGTAACTCAATCCTATTACATTTCACTCCACATTTCTTACTATTCCTCTCCTTCATTACAAAATGTACGAATGTATTGTTCTTAAATATTTCAGCAAAACTCACACACCCGTTAGCTTATTGTAAGCTTTCAACATATTTTCGAATAAAAGTGCAGCAATAGTTTAGGTCCCAATTGGGTTGATGTGATGGTGGTAGGTTTACAAATTCACTGCAAGTGTTTTCAAATTATCCTGAAACTGTGTCAATCGGAAAATTATTACAGGGTCACCTATTGTATCAGGCATTAATGTCTTTGAAATTTACAATTAAACAGAAGCTGCTGCTTTCCCCCAGAGAGGGCATCTCTTCAGTGTTGTTAGCTCATCCGTGAGCGGATTAGGCCAGAAGGAAAGTGTGACCAAGGGTTAGAGATAGCTCGGAAAAGGAAGAAGGGGAGAAATGAAGGGGAGAAAAGCAGGAAGAAAAGAAGTAATGTAGCTGTTGGGAGAAAGGGACTGACACAGAGTGAAAAGAAAGGAGAATCAGGCCCAAAAAGGAAGATTTCTGGTGAAAGATTATCCACATGAAACATTAACTCTGTTTCTCTCTCCACAGATGCTTCCTGACCTGCTGACTATTTCCAGCACTTCCTGTTTTTTGTTTCGGAAGAGAGTAATGGCGGGGTAGGGGAATTGAGGCTGTGTGGAGAAGTTAGAGAAAGGGAAGAAGAAAACGAGAGGAAGGAAAGAAACAGGTATCGGGGTGTTGTCTTACGTGGATCTTCAAATAGGTGAGCCAAGATGTGTGTAGGTGAAGACTGTACAGTACAAAGCCCCACACTCCTGAACAAGTTACATAACATTGGGAGGGAGTAGAGGAAGAGCTGAGATGGTAATTCAACATTTCATTTGTTTTCAGTGTTTTAACTCCTTTCTGATCAAATGCATTTGTCTTCTTTTATTTTTGATTGAGTTTTACATTACTTTGAAGATATGGTTTAACTAGTAAGATATATGCTAACGGAAACTTTTATTTCAAAGCATCATACTTTAATTATGAAGTACAGTGATCAATATGTCATATGCCTGCTCCCCAGTGGTTTAATTGCAGTGAGTTGTGGAAGAACATAAACCAGGAAGGTCCCAGGTTCAATCTCCGGTGGGTGGTGCCTCAACTGATCAGAGGTAGGGTGTTACAATGGATCTCAGCTATCTGGAACTAGATTTGGAGCTGGGGACGGGTAAAACCTGGTCCCTGGGCACAATCCACTGATGCCTGCTGGAAAGTGCAGGTTGGGTTAGGAGAGAACTGAATTAACATTTGTACCCCAGAATTGGAATAGCCTATCAACACGCATTGTGTACCCTGACACATGATAGATGGCTCTGTACACCAGGTAGCAGAGAGCAGACACAGTTGTGGGACTCCTCACCCACCCCAGCGAGAATCAATATCGGTGGGCATGGAGAAAGGGGAGGCAAATTGGGAAAGAAAATAAACTTGTGAGGCAATGAGAAAAACATGTGATTTCAAAACAGCATCCTCCCTGAAAACTGCCCTTAGATATTCTCACGAGAATCGAGAGGGATCCTTGGTGACTTTCACTGGGATAGTGTAGTGTGTTTATAGCTTTGTGCAATATAAGACAGACACAAACACTCCCTCTTTCTCCTGATGTCCTGCTGTTCTGCCCAAAATTCATTTTTAAATTAACCTCCTAATAGACCTCATCTGCCCACAGAGAGCCTATTAACTAAAGATCTGTTTTCATCCAGAATTGAGACCACAGAAGGGAGGAGAGCTGCACCAAAAACAAAATGAGCAGGGCAAGGGAACAAAAAAAGGCCTGTAAATGGCAACAAAGGATTTTCATTATATGTAGTTAATTATCTTGAGAGGCTCACTGCCCCTTTTTCGAGGCAAGGAATTAGAAAACCTTAATTGCTTTATGGCCCATTCCTTGATTCGAATGATCAGGCTGATTCCATTTAATTTAACTGCCACAGATGAGAAGTAAATTGACTCTCCCACCTGCCTCCGAGCAGGAGAGAAAGTCTCAAAATTGGCAAATTTAGTGTCTGCAAATTAATGAAAATCAACAGCATTTGTTCACAATTGGAAATGATGTTGGCCCTGAGGTGTGTGTTTGCTGGGGGAGGGGGAGTTTGAGCAGTGCAGGCTGTGTGCAGCTCAGAGCAAGGGCAGGAAAGGAAAGTGACCTAATAAAGAAAAGGAATAGGCCTGGGGAGCTGGCAAATTTGTTGATTTGGGATCAATTAGGGATTTATATTAGTGGCAAAAAAAAACAATCTTTCGTTTTGCAAGTCAAGGTGGACTGTGTTTAGTAATTAGAGGATGCTACTTCATTACAGCCTGTTTATGGCTAGATTTTCTTTTGTGGCTTTCCTTGACATAATGAATGAGGAAATTGATATATTTTCCAAAAATACTCTATAGCTCACAAATGACCGCTGGTGATTTAGCAGATGCTGAATACGTTCATACAAAATCAGTCTGTCCACTTTTTTAGCGGAGGTTTCAAATCCATTTACAATAGACAGGTTAATGCTTGTGCTGCAGTAACAGTGAAAGGCATGTCACTTAAACATCTCCAGTGTTGATCGGCTAATATTGCCATTATTTCGCTGCTAATTATTTTAATTTGATAGTGTTCGGACTAATATTTGGGAAGCTTTCCTTTACCATTTTGACGAGGCTCTGATTATCTCAAATAATATTAATTTTTTAAGGGCATCAATTTAACTGGCAGATATTGCTGGCCCTCAGTTTTCCAGTCATTCTCCCCTTGTCACTGATACTTTAAGCTTCTCAGACCTTGGTCCAACATTCCTTTATTTTCCACTTTAAAAACCTTATATTTCATAATCGCCAAGTTCTGATTCACCAATTATTTAGCAACTAATGTCCCACTTCTGTAGAATTTGAAATAGAATTTAAAATATCTGTAGCTCGACACCAAAAGTACCTTTGCAAATTTAGATTTGCAACAATAAATTCAGTTAACAGCCTTGTGATGTCGATATCTGTAAAATAAAAATGAATAATATTCGCCTTCACTCATTGTAACGTACTTTAATTCAAACATCATTATTGCAGACATACATTATGTACATACATAACACAAATATACTACACACATTACATTAGGTACATATAAACACACATAAATATATCACATACATATTGTATACAAAGATTACAAAGAAGGCCAACAATGAGTCTAAATAAAAGGTTCAGCTGGTTGATATTTGACTGGCTCAGGGATCATGCTTTCTGTGGGGCTAATTTTCCAACAACAGCAACAATAATGTGCATTTATATAGCACCTTTAATGTAATAAAGGCATTCCAAGGCGTTATCAAACAAAATTTGTCACCAAGCCAAATAAGTAGATATTAGGGCAGGTGACCAAAAGCTCGGTCAAAGAGGTGGCTTTTAAGAAACATCTTAAAGGAGGAAAGAGAGGTAACAAGGCAAAGAGATTTAGGGAGGGAATTCCAGAGCTTAGGGCCTAGGCGGCTGAAGCACAGTCACCAATGTTGGAGCAATTAAAATCGGAGATGCGCATCAGGTCAGAATTAGAGGAGTGCAGATATCTCAGAGGATTGTGGGGCTGGAGGTCATTACAGAGATAGGGAGGGGTGAGGGCATGGAGGGATTTGAAAACATGGATGAGAATTTTTAAATTGAGGCACTGCTTAATTAAGAGTCAATGTAGGTCAACCTCTCAAGGGCAATTAGCAATGGGAATAAATGCTGGCCTTGCCAGTGATGCCCACATTGCAAGATTGAATTAAAAAAAAAAACAAGGGTGATGGGCAAACAGTACTTGGTGTAAGTTAGAATACGGGCAGCAGAGTTTTGGATGATCTCAGTTTTGCAGAGGGTAGACGATGAGAGACTGGCCAAGAGTGCACTGAAATAGTCAATTCCAGAGGAGGGTTTCAGCAGCAGATGAGTTGAGACAGGAGCGGAGCGGGCGATGTTATGGAAGTTTAACAGCTGGTCTTAGTGATTGCATAGATATGTGGTCGGAAGCTGATCTCAGGGTCAAATATGACACCAAAGTTGTGAACAGTCTGGTTTAGTCTCAGATTGTTGCCAGGGAGTCAGTGGCTAGGGAACAGAACTTGCAGTGGGGACTGAAAACAATGGCCAGAATATTACACCCCCTGCTGGAGCGGGCTGGAGGTGGTGGGGGGAGGGTTCGTAAAATTGAGTGGGAGGCAGGGGATGCCGTTCCCATCGCCTTCTCACCCAGACTGCAATTTTATGAGTGGCAAGGGAGGCGACAAATGGTCCGCCTGCCCCAGGCCAATTGAGGTCTTAAGTGGCCAATTAATTGCCACTTAAGGGCCTCCTCCTGCCACCGTTGGAGTACTATCAATGGCAGGCGGGCGGCTCAGCACCCAAGGAGGCCGCCCAGTAAAACCTGGCGGCCTCCTTGCGTTGGGGGCACCCTCCTGCAGCCCACGGCACAAGCTGTCCCCATTGGAGCACACTCCTCTCCCCCTCAATCAACCCCCTCCTCCCACCACCCACCACCTCGCCGGGGCCCAGCCAATTGTCCCCAGTGATGCCCCACACACTTATCTTAATTCTGGAGCCTCCTCCATTGCTGCACCTCTTGCTGGGTGCAGTCCCAGCAGTAGCCACCACTCACAGTGGCGCTGTTGTGACCGAGAGCTGCCAGCCTGCTGATTGGCCTGCAGCTCTTGGAGGTGGAACTTCCTGCCTAAGTGCGTCGGAAATCCCGACCGAGGCCTATTAAGGGCCTGGGCCATGTAAAATCACAGCGTGGCTTCCAGGCCCGGTGAAGGCGGGCACACCCGCAACTTTTTGGCCAGTGGGCAGGGCCTTCGTTCCAACATAAAATTCCAGCCAATGACTTCAGTCTTCCAAATATTTAATTGGAGGAAATTTCTGCTCATCCAGTATTGAATGCTGGACAAGCAGACTGACAATTTAGAGACAGTGGAGGAAGATCGCAGATTGTAGTTCTGTTATTGTAAATCTTTGGAAGAAACACAAGGCACTGCCTTCTGGATTATTGCTGTAAACTGAAACTTTATTATCAACTCCCTCTAGTGGCACACTGTGCATACCACACCAAGCATGTACAGTGGCCTCAAACGAACAATAGATTACGTATTAAATGAACAGTAAACTACAGAGGGGTCAGCGAGGTGGTGGTGAGGTAGAGCTGGGTGTCGTCAGTGTACATGTGGAAACTGATGCTGCGTTTTCAGATATTGTTGCCGAGGGGTCATCTGTAGATGAGAAATTACAGCCTTGGTCCAAACATGGACAAAAGAGCTGAACTCAAGATGTGAGGTGAGACTGACATAAAGGCAGCATTTGACTGAGTGTGGCATCAAGGAGCCCTAGCAAAACTAGAGTCAATGGGAACCAGGGGAAACCTGTCCACTGGTTGGAGTCATAGCTAGCACAAAGGAAAATGGTTGTGGCTGCTGGAGGTCAATCATCTCAGCCCCAGGACATCACTGCAGGAGATCCTCTGGGTAGTGTCCTAGGCTCAACCATCTTCAGCTGCTTCATCAATGACCTTCACTCCATCATAAGGTCTGAAATGGGTGTTTGCTGAGCACCATTTGCAACTCATCAGATACTGAGTCAGTTCGTGTCCATAAGTGAGATGTTGGCACAGTGGTAATGTCACTGAACTAGTTAATCCAGAGGCCTAGGCTAATACTCTGGGGACATGTGTTCAAATCCCACTATAGCAGCTAGTGGAATTTAAAATTCAATTAATTAATAAATTCTATTAATTAAAAAAAATTCTGGAATTGAAAGCTAGTCTCAGTAATGGTGCCATGAAACTATCATCGATTGTCATAAAAACCCATCTGGTTCACTAATGTCCTTTAGGGAAGGAAATCTGGTATCTTTACCTGGTGTGGCCTACATGTGATTCCAGACCCACAGCAATGTAGTTGACTGTTAACTGCCCTCTGAAAAGGCCTGGCAAGCCATTCAGTTGTCAAGGGCAATTCGGGATGGGCAGCAAATGCTGGCCTTGCCAGCGATGCCCACATCCCATGAAAGAATAAAAAAAAAAGCAGCAAGACCTGGACAACATTCAAGCTTGGGCTGGTAAGTGGCAAGTTACATTTGCACCACACAAGTGCCAGGCAATGACCATCTCCAACAAGAGAGAATCCAACTGTTGCTGAATCCCCCACTATCAACATCCCAGGGGTTACCATTGACCAGAAACTGAACTGGAACAGCTAGTTAAGTACTGTGGCTACAAAAGCAGGTCAGAGGCTGGGAATTCTGTGGTGAGTAACTTACCTCCTGTTTTCCCAAAGCCTATCCACCATCTACAAGGCACAAGTCAGGAGCGCGATGGAATACTCTCCACTTGCCTGGTTGAGTGCAGCTCCAGCAACACTCAAGAAGCTTGACACCATCCAGGACAAAGCAGCCCGCTTGAACAACACCCCATCCACCACCTTCAACATTCACTCCCTCCACCACTGACACACAGTAGCTACAGTATGTACCATCTACAAGATGCACTGTAGCAACTTACCAAGCTCTTTCGACAGCATCTTCCAAACCCGCAACCTCTATCACCTAGAAGGACAAGGGCAGCAGATGCATGGGAGCACCACCACCTGCAAGTTCCCCTCCAAACCACACACCATCCTGACTTGGAACTATATCGCTGTTCCTTCACTGTCGCTGGGTCAAAATCCTGGAACTCCCTCCCTAACAGCACTGTGGGTGTACCTACACTACATGGCCTGCAGCAGTTCAAGAAGGCGGCTCACCACCACCATCTCAAGTGCAATTAGGGATGGGAAATACATTTATTTTTATTTGTTCAAGGGATGTGGGCATCACTTGCAAGGCCAGCATTTGTTGCCCATCCCTAATTGCCCTTGACAACTGAATGGCTTGCTAGGCAATTAAGAGTCAATCACATCGCTGTGGGTCTGGAGTCAAATTCAGGCCAGACCAGGTAAGGATGGCAGATTTCATTCCCTGAAGGGCATGAGTGAAGCAGATGGGTTTTTACGACAATCGATGAACTATTACTGAGACTAGCTTTCAATTCCAGAATTTGTTTTTTTCTGGATTAATTGAATTTAAATACCTCCAGCTGCCACGGTGGGATGTGAATCCATGTCCCAAGGGCATTGGCCTGGGCCTCTGGTTTACTACCTCAGTGACATTACCACTACGTCACTGTCTGCCTAGCCAGCGAAACCCACATCCTGTGAAAGAATAAAAAAAAGGAAGGGGCCCAGGTTAGATCCTTAGGGGCACCAGAGGCAATGGTGCAGAAGTAGGAAGAGAAGTTCATCCAGGTGATTCCAAGACTATGATTGGATAGATAAGAATGGAACGAGGCTAGTGCAGACCTACCCAGCTGGATGATGGTGGAGAGGCATTAGTGGAGGATGATGTGGTCAACTGTTTCAAAGGCTGCAGACAGGTCAATAAGGATAAAGACAGGTAGTTTACTCTTGTCACAGTCATATAGGATTTGTTACTTTGATAAGAGTAGTTTCGGTACTGTGGTAGAGGTGGAAACCTGATTGGAGGGATTCAAACCTGGAGTTCTGGGAATGATGGGCATGAATTTGGGAGGCGACAACACGTTCAAAGACTGTGGAGAGGAAAGGGAGATTGGAGTTGGGATGGTGGTTTGCATCGATGGGTAATGACCACAGATTTGAAGGACAGAACCTGAGAGAAAATGGTTAACAACGTCAGTTAACATGGGAGCCAGGAAGGGAAGTTGGGTGGTCAGCAATCTAAAGGGAATAGGGTGGAAGGAGAGGGAAATGGTTCTCATGGAGAATATAAGCTTGGAGAGGGAATGAGGGAAGATAGGAGAGAAACTAAATAAAGATATGAGTTCAGGGCTATGACAGGGGAAGACTTAGACTAAGTTTGACTTGGTGGCCTTGAGAAAAGAGGTAAGTGGCAGAAGCAGCTGGTCAGTTGGTCTCAATCTTAGTGAGAAAGAAGTCAATGAACTTCTCGTACTTCATTAACAGCATTTGTCTGATGTATTCTGCAGGCAGTATCACAGATTAGCTTTCTATACATTTTCCTTGCTGTGTTAGGTTAATTTAGTCACTTTTTCAATAATTATTAAGCACTTTGACTTTTGACCCGGCTGAGATCACTTTCTATTTACATGGAGATAACTCAGAATGAACCAAACTGAATGGACGTCCCTTGGGGAGTGGGGGTGGGGGTGGGGTGGTGTGGGTAGGTCTGTGTGCCAGGAAGCATTAATTTCCTTGACCAAAAGATGTGTGCTCTTCCCATTGTCCATTTTGAATCAGTGAATGATTAGTCTCAGATGGAACTAGACAAAACATTCATTTTTGCTTCGCTTAAGCTACAAAAATGTCATCGAACAAATTCTTTCGCTGCCGAGAACCTCACTTTGTTGAAATTCAAACTTGCTTCACTGGCTCGCACTCTTAACACTTTATTTCACACCGTCTTTCTTTCCTTCTATAATCTAAAGTCTTATAAAATGGATGTTTGGTGTTACTGAATCTCTATTTCCTTCGTTACTAATACTGAAGCCATGGTCTTCAACATCCAGCACATAGAGGGATAGATCTTGACTTTGTGCGATAGTATAAGACTGCTGGTAGCTCATTTTACATCTCTCTTGATTCTTATTTTCTCCCCTTCCCTGTAACCTTCTTCAGCATTGCAGCCACCCCCAAACCTATCAGTTTCTCAGATGCCAAAACTTTCTACATCATCCCTCCCTTCATCCCACCACAGGCAGCCATGCGTAAAGCCACCTAATCCTACTCTGGAATTCTCTCCCTCTGATTCTCCACCTCCCTCTTCTGTCTTTAGACCCTCCTTAAAACCTAGCTCTTTGACTAAACTTTTGACTACACCTCCGAATCTCTCCTTCTTTGGCTTAGCATCCAATTGCTTCATACCTGCGTGACGTGCCTGAGAGAGAGTGCAAAGGAGATTTACCTGAATGGTACCAGGGACGAAAGACATCAGATACATGGAGAGACTAGAGAAACTGGGGTTGCTCTCCTTAGAGTAGAGGAGGCTAAGAGGAGATTTGATAGGGGTGTTCAAAATCATGAATGGTTTTGATCGAGTAAATAAAGAGAAACTGCCTCTCATGGCAGAAGGGTCAGTTGCAGTGGACACAGATTTAAGCTGGTTCATATAAGAACCAGGGGTGACATGAGGGAAAGGAAATTTATGCAGCGAGTTGCTGCAATCTGGAATGTACTGCCTGAAATGGTGGTGGTAGCAGATTCGATAGTAACTTTCAAAAGGAAATTGAATAAATGTTTGAAGGGGGGACATTTGCAGGGCTGTGGGGAAAGAGCAGGAGAATGGGGCTAATTGGATAGCTGTTTCAAAGAGCCGGCACAGGCACAATGGGCCGAATGGCTTCCTTCTGTGCTGTATCCAAGCGTGATTGATAAAAGTGTACTTGGAGACGGAGAGCCAGTGACATTCACGCTGAATTCCAATGCTTCCAATGGAAATAACCCAGGGTGATCAAAGTGATGAGCTATGTACAGCTGTATTGAAAATACACACAATTGTACCCAGTGTAAGCAGAACTTCAGTATTTGCAAGTTACTTAATTCCTTTCGATTGAGAGTTGCAGTAGATTGTCATTGCTAATCGAAAAGTACCCAGCTGGGAGGTTAGGATTTCTGTCTCTTTTAGTCAGTGGTTCCCTAGTTACCTGCAATCGATAAGCAGAAAGTGGGAATTCTGAATTCCCTTTGTGTCTCAACTAGTTTGTTTGTTTATTTTTGTAGGATTACTAAAAGGGGAACGCCAAGCTAAGAGCTTTTATTGGCAGCCGTCAGAGTAAAACTCAAAGCCAGACCTACAAATGGTGAAGGTTGTAAAGCGAGCCAGACGATTGACTGGTGCATCAGAATCAGGCTTGAAATTTGCAGAATGTCACCATCTGATTAGCCCCAAATATTACTGGAGTCGAGAGTCAGGGGGTGAGAAGGCAAAGGAGATAGTGAACTGCCCAACCCCACTCCGTGAAATATTAACTCCCAGGCCTCATTTTCATGCCTTGGCAATGCTTTTCACCCAAAGCTGCTGAGAATGACACCATTGCTTCATTACAGGCAGGTGAGAGTCGAGGTTCATGAAGGGAGACGATAGTTGGTGGAGGGTGACCCAAAGAAGGTAAGTAAGGATTTTGGGGAGGGATTGGGAATTCCACAATCTGGGGAATCCCGAGGCAGCAGAGGAAATCCTGCTCCTCCTGGCTCACAAGGAACCGTTAAAAATTAAAAAAAAAAGTACAATTTACACGGGTCTCTTGCAGCAGCCCCTTTTCGCTGGCGACTGGAGAATGCGCGAACTGAATTTGCACCCGTGGTTAAAATGGTGTGTGTGTCCAGATGATATAATTGGAATTAGTTCCAAGCTCCAAGCTCCTTTGGGGCAGGTGGCAGGAAGTTAAATTCTCCTTTCAACAGACAGCCACTGATCACTGGATTAAATTGCCAGCAAAGACGGTAAATGACTGTAAGAGTTCAGAGTGCTGTTGGATCAGTTCCTTGAGTCAAACAAGTCTTCAGTTTTCAGAGATTAATGAGGCAGGGCTATCAATCATTTTTCCTAAATTGATCAAAGGTCTTTTTTTACACTTTTTTTTGGCCTCTCACTGAATTCAGTCAAGTTAAAATGGTGGGAACAATGAGTAAACCCTCTTGGCATCTTAGCCCCCACCTATTGTGGGACCACCTTAAAAGAGGACCACCTTAAGAGTCTGTCAGAGAAGATCACCAGAAGAAGTGATGTCATTTCACATATAACTAGGGAGTTGTGGGTGTAGCCTGATAAAGTAAGATGTGTTTAGCTGTGTTTTTTTGTGGTTGTATATATATTTTGTTCTAGTTTAAGTTATAATAAAACCCACAAATTCTTTGGATATTACTTGGAGTCCTGTGAATTTTACTATAGTTCACATACTAAAGGAACAAGTAATATTACACCACCCTGCCCTATACCATTCCTATGGGAAAGATTGGGTTACTTGGCAATTAGAATTGACCACACCGGGAAATTACTCACCTTTGGTTTATAGTATGATGGTGAATTTTTCTGGTGTTATATGGATTGGTAATTCCACGTAATGCCTGTGTGGAGTTTGCAAGTTCTCCCTGTGTCTGCGTGGGTTTCCTCCGGGTGCTCCGGTTTCCTCCCACATGCCAAAGACTTGCAGGTTGATAGGTAAATTGACCATTAGCAATTGCCCCTAGTATAGGTAGGTGGTAGGGAAATATAGGGACAGGTGGGGATGTGGTAGGAATATGGAATTAGTGTAGGATTAGTATAAATGGGTGGTTGATGGTCGGCACAGACTCGGTGGGCCGAAGGGCCTGTTTCAGTGCTGTATCTCTAAACTAAACTAAAATAAAACATCCTTGGTGCTTCACAATAAGATTTGACTCAGAAGGTGATATTAGGGCAGATTCAGGCTTGGGCTGATACGTGGCAAACAACATTTGTGTTAAAGGCCTGCTCAAAAAAAAAACCTGACCCAAACCCGACGGAACCACATCGGACCCAAGCCCGACCAGGCCCAAGTCCCTCCAGTTTCCCCCCGAGCCCGACCCGACCAGAGCCCGACCCGATCACCTCAATGTTTCCTTTACTTACCTTCCAACTCCCACGTTCACTGCGCTGACTCAGAGTTTCCCTGCTTGACGTCCCGGACTCTCAGCTCAAGTAAGTTTTTTTTTCCTTTAAACACTTACCTGCAATTCTTACTGTGTGTGTCTGAACCGGACCCGGCCCGACCCGACCCGAACCCGTCACATGTCGTCAGGTCCCGTCAGGTCCCGTCGGGTTTGGGTCGGATAGCAGGCCTTAATTTGTGCTACACAAGTGCCAGGCAATGACCATCTCCAACAAGAGAGAATCTCACCATCTCCCCTTAGCATTACAATCAATGAATCCCCCAGTATCAACATCCTGGGGGTTACTATTGACCAGAAACTGAACTGGACCAGCCATATAAATACTGTGGCTATAACAGCATGTCAGAGGCTGGGAATTCTGTGATGAGTAACTCACCTCCTGACTGCCCAAAGCCGGTCTACCATCTACAGTGCATAAGTCAGGAGTATGATGGAATACTCTCCACTTTCCTGGATGAATGCAGCTCCAACAAAATTTAAGAAGCTCGACACCATCCAAGACAAAGCAGCCCACTGGATTGGCACCCCATCCACCATTTTTAACACTCACTCCCTCTAACAATGGGGCACAGTGGTAGCAGTGAGTACTATCTAGAAGATGCACTGCAGCAAGTCTCCAAGGCCTCTTCACCAGCACCTTTGTGTATGATCTCACAGTGTAGATCTGCTATAAATCTCTGAAAACAACACAAGACACTACCTTATGGAGTGCTGCTGTAAATTGAAATGTTATTATTAGCTCCCTCTAGTGGCTCACAGTGCATGCTACACCAAGCATGTATGGTGGCCTCAAATGAACCTTACATTATATATCAAATGAACAATAGATGAACAATACACTATACTTCCAAACCGGGAAACTCTGCCACCAAGAAGGATGAAGGCAGCAGGTGCATGGGAACAGCACCACCTGCAAGTTCCCCTCCAAGCCACCCACCATCCTGACTTGGAACTATATCGCCGTTCCTTCACTGTCATTGGGTCAAAATCTTGGATCTCCTTCCGAACAGCACTGTGGGTGTGACTACACCCCAAGGACGGCAGCAGTTCAAGAAGGCAGCTCACCACCAACTTCTCAAGGACAATTAGGGATGGGCAATAAATGCTGGCCTAGCCTGCGATGCTCATATTCCATGAGCAAATGAAAAAGTTGGTCAAAAGCTTAGTCAAAGAGGTAGGTTTTAAGAGTATCTTAAAGGAGAAAAGGGAGACAGAGAGGTCAAAAGATTTAGGGAGGGAATTGCAGAGCTTAGGGCCGCTGAAGGCACGGCGGCCAAAAAATTGTTGGTAGCAGTACGCCATCAATCTCCGACAATTGAAGACATGTTTAACTCAAGGAATTGGTCCAGCTCCATTCTGAACTCTGGCAGTCAGTCCACGTTTAGTATCTCCGCTGGCAATTTAATCCAAAGGTCAATGGCTCTCTGTTAAAGAGAGGATTTAACTTCCTGCCCACTTTAATCTATGGCTGGAAATTTCCTCAGGGCTGCTCCTGTTCTGTCAACATTACTCCACCCTGCGGAACAGGAGAACTCCAAGACAATTCTGAGCCAATGCTTTCATAAGATATATTGATATTCCCTAGCTCTCCTCTGCTTATCAAACTCAATAACCTACCCACCTGGGCAGAATTTCTTTTCTCATAGTTTTAAAGATCTTGATCATATTCGCTCAAAGTTTATGCCTTTCTAAGGACAGTGGAGGTTGTTGCAAATGGATTGTACTTGTACAATTATACAGGTTGTTGCAAATGGATTGTACTTGTACAATTATACAGGTTGTTGCAAATGGATTGTACCTGTACAATTATACAGGTTGTTGCAAATGGATTGTAAATGTACAATTATACAGGTTATTGCATATGGATTGTACCTGTACAATTATACAGGTTATTGCACATGGATTGTACTTGCACAATTATACAGGTTGTTGCATATGGATTGTACCTGTACAATTATACAGGTTGTTACAAATGGATTGTACCTGTACAATTATACAGGTTGTTGCAAATGGATTGTACCTGTACAATTATACAGGTTGTTGCACATGGATTGTACCTGTGCAATTATACAGGTTGTTGCACATGGATTGTACCTGTACAATTATACAGGTTGTTACAAATGGATTGTACCTGTACAATTATACAGGTTGTTACAAATGGATTGTACCTGTACAATTATACAGGTTGTTGCACATGGATAGTACCTGTACAATTATACAGGTTATTGCAAATGGATTGTACCTGTACAATTATGCAGGTTGTTACAAATGGATTCTACCTGTGCAATTATACAGGTTGTTGCACATGGATTGTTACTGTACAATTATACAGGTTGTTGCACATGGATAGTACCTGTACAATTATACAGGTTATTGCAAATGGATTGTACCTGTACAATTATGCAGGTTGTTACAAATGGATTCTACCTGTGCAATTATACAGGTTGTTGCACATGGATTGTTACTGTACAATTATACAGGTTGTTACAAATGGATTGTACCTGTACAATTATACAGGTTGTTACAAATGGATTGTACCTGTACAATTATACAGGTTGTTGCACATGGATTGTACCTGTACAATTATACAGGTTATTGCAAATGGATTGTACCTGTACAATTATGCAGGTTGTTACAAATGGATTCTACCTGTACAATTATACAGGTTGTTGCACATGGATTGTACCTGTACAATTATACAGGTTGTTACAAATGGATTGTACCTGTACAATTATACAGGTTGTTGCACATGGATTGTACCTGTACAATTATACAGGTTGTTACAAATGGATTGTACCTGTACAATTATACAGGTTGTTGCAAATGGATTGTACCTGTACAATTATACAGGTTGTTACAAATGGATTGTACTTGTACAATTATACAGGTTGTTGCACATGGATTGTACCTGTACAATTATACAGGTTGTTGCACATGGATAGTACCTGTACAATTATGCAGGTTATTGCATATGGATTGTACCTGTACAATTATACAGGTTGTTACAAATGGATTGTACCTGTACAATTATACAGGTTGTTACAAATGGATTGTACCTGTACAATTATACAGGTTGTTGCAAATGGATTGTACCTGTACAATTATGCAGGTTGTTACAAATGGATTGTATCTGTGCAATTATACAGGTTGTTGCATATGGATTGTACCTGTACAATTATACAGGTTGTTACAAATGGATTGTACCTGTACAATTATACAGGTTGTTGCACATGGATTGTGGCTGTGCAATTATACAGGTTATTGCAATTGGATTGTATCTGTGCAATTATACAGGTTGTCGCATATGGATTGTACTTGTACAATTATACAGGTTGTTGCATATGGATTGTACCTGTACAATTATACAGGTTGTTACAAATGGATTGTACCTGTACAATTATACAGGTTGTTGCACATGGATTGTGGCTGTGCAATTATACAGGTTATTGCAATTGGATTGTACCTGTACAATCCACTTGCAACACTTGAAGACATAATCTAGATTGACACGCCACAGTGGTGCTGCACTGTCAGAGGTGGCATCTTTTGAATGGGGCATTAAACTGAGGCCCAGTCTATCCTCTCAGATGGATGTAAAAATAAAATCACGTGGCACTATTTGAAGGACAGCAGAAGAGTTCTCCCTAATATCCTGGCCAATATTTGTCCCTCAACTAACATCACAAAGCAGGTAATCTGGTCATTTATCTCACTGCTGTTTATGGGAGCTTGCTGTGCACAAATAGACTGCTGCTTTTCTGTACAATTGCAACAGTTACTACACTTGAAAGGTACTTAATTGACTATAAACTGCTTTAGGATGCCCTGGGGCTGTGTAAAGTACTATATAAATGCAAGTTAACAATAATTTAATGTGGAGCATGTACAGCATGGTCAACACAGGAGTTGACACTGTGACAAGCCACAAACCACCAGAGGCAAATATCTTGCTGCCTTTAACTTATTGTGTACTGTACACATAGTGGAGTTGTCACTGAGGTAGAGAAACTATATGGCAAGGACATGAAGTCTTCCCAAGGGCGTAATTCGTCTGATCTGAATATTCACTCACAGTCCAGAGCCTCACCCCCTGGAAACACATATCGTGAATCAATAGTCTGGAAAATCACAGGGAGAGTCCTGGAGATTTCCTGATCTGCATTCCCAGCAGGCAAGCCTCCAGGCTGGGAATGTAAACATTGGAAAATCAAACCTAATGTGTGCATTTATACTTATTGTAAGATGGTTATTTTATATCATGCTCTTTTTCTTGTTCTCTTTAATAATGATACACAACTTTGCTCCTGATTTTTATATAATTTAATGATATAACACCAACTTATATTTATATAGCGTCTTTAATGTAGCAAAATTCTCCAAGTTACTCCACAGGAGCGTTATCAAACAAACATTGACACCAAGCCAAATATTTAAGACAACGACCAAAGGTTTGTTCAAACAGATAGGTTTTAAGGAGCATCTGAAAGGAGGAAAGAGAGGTAGAGAGGAGGGCAGGTTTAGGGAAGGAATTTCATATATTGTCGCTCAGTCATCTTTTGATGTGTTGTAAAACTTGTGGCTCCTTAGGTCGATGGTCTATCATGAAGGATGGAAACCAGTAAACACAGGCACATTTGTGTGCGTGCTTGGGTTCTGACTAGACTGTGGTACAAACATTTTTCACATTGCCAGCTTCAGCGAAGTGCTTCCATTCATTGCCCTTGACAACATGTTAGATTGGTCACCTCAGTGGACTAACCCTTAGGGCATCGGTATGAGTGTTCCATTTCCTACAGCTCTCGGAGTATAACATTCAGTTACCTTCAATTCTGCCAGGTTTCTGGGCAATTGTGTGGAGCACAGACATAATCACTGGGGACTGAATTGAAGCTTGCACAGGTTGTTTCACTTAGGGCCTCTTAATTGGAGGAAAGCTTTCTCATCCTGGCAGCTTGGGTCAAATTTCAGGTCAGGTGTCAAAGGTGAAAGGACAAGTTCTGATCCACTGCCTTGCTAGAAAAGTACAGGCAGATGGTCCAAGGATAGCCCTGCCTCTGCTATTGTAAAACAAAATTTCTGAAGCCTGCATCTCTAACAATCTCAGGGCTCGACTTTTCATGAATCCTGAGAACAGAGCACCATCCATATGGTAAAAATTGTTCGCTGTGGTTCAGAAGGTAGCCTCTGTGTCAGAGGGCTGTGGGCTCACACCTCAGAGACTTCACTACGTTAATTTAGGCTGGCACTCCAGTGCGGTGCTGAGGGAATGCTACATTGTCAGAGGTGCTGTCTTTTGGAAGAGATGTTAAACCAGAGGCCTCATCAGCCCTTTCAGGTTATAGAGTCATAGAGAGATACAGTAACGAAACAGGCCCTTCAGCCCAACAAGTCCATGCCGACCATCAGTCACCCATTTATAATAATCCTACATTAATCCCATTTTTTTCCCTCTCACATCCCCACCTTCCCTCAATTCTCCTACCACCTACCTACACTAGGGGCAATTTTTACAATGGCCAATTTACTTATCAACCCGCAACTCTTTGGCATGTTGGGGGAAACCGAAGCACCTGGAGGAAACCCACGCGGTCACAGGGAGAACTTGCAAACTCCGCACAGGCCGTGCCCAGAACCGAACCCGGGTCGCTGGAGCTGTCAGGCTGCGGTGCTAACCACAGGTGAATGTAAATATCTCACGGCACTTTTCCCTGGGGTCCTGGAAGATATTTATCTCTCAATCACCATCAATAAAATGAATGATTTGTTCATTATCTCAGTCCTGTTTGCGAGAGCTTGCTGTGTAGAAATTGGCTGCTGCTTTTCCATACATTACAACACTACCTCCACTTCCAAAAGCACTTCATTGGCTGTGAAGTGCTTTGGGACATCCTGAAGTTGCGAAAGGTGCTATAGAAATGCAAAATTGTTTTTTGATATTCTTCTAACAAACACCAAGATCACCAGCAGGGATCAATTAGTTAACCGAAGTATGGTAGTGGCAGGTAGAACTTGCATGCCTTCCTTTCCACATCAGGCTCCGAGAGCTGCAACATCAGTACAACACCTCCAAATAATAGAGACTTTCCTTCCCACCCAGGCACCAGAACAAACTGGCAGAAAGTGGGGGATTTCACAGCAGCTCTCTCTGAACTCTATGTCTGCTCCATACTGCTGCATCCTAATAGACATGTAACTGGTTTGTCAATAGATTTTATGCATGGATCAGGATTCTATTAAACTGCAGATAAAAACAGCCAATGTGTTAATTTTTGCCCCACAGACCATTTAATCAGCCAGCAATTCAATCTAAACAAGAGCAATAGGAAAAATCGAGCATAGGAGTTTCTCTGAAGGCTTGGTTCTTAAAGGCAATACGACCGGTCTTACACAATTTGTGCCCCTGGTGTGGCTGGCAGTAGCATATGTTGATAAATTGTGGCCGTGCTCATCAGTTTTCCATCTATTAATTGTAAAGCACAGCCAGAAGATCCCAGGTATAAAAACAAGAAATGCTGGAACCACTCAGCAGATCTGGCAGCATCCGTGAAAAGAGAAGCCGAGTTAACGTTTCGGGTCAGTGACCCTTCTTCGGACCCCAGGTGTGGTTCTTGGTCATGCAATCAGAATCATACAGCCCAGAGGAGGCCATTTGGCCCAGCGTACTTATGCCTACTCTTTGAAAGAGCCATCCAATTAGTCCCACTCCCCTGTCCTTTCCCCATAACTCTTCAAATTTCTACTTTTTCAAGTATTCATCCAATTCCCTTTTGAAAGTTACCATTGAATCTGCTTCCGCCGCCCTTTCAGGCAGTGCATTGCAGATCAGAACACAATTTCTCCTCATCCCCCTGCTTCCCGGATATTTTTGCCAATTATCTTAAATTAAGTCAGCTGTGACTCAGTGGTGGCACTCTCACCTCTGAGTCACGATGTTTTGGGTTTGAGTCTCACTCCAGGCACTCACGCAGATAATCCAGGCTGACACTCCAGTGCAGGACTGGGTCAGTGCTGCACTGTTGGAGGTACCACTTTCAGGTGAAGTGTTAACCTGAGGCCCTGATTGCCTTCTCAGGTGGATGTGAGAGGTTCCTCAGCACTATTTGAAGAAGAGCAGGGCAATTCTCTCCAGTGTCCTGGCCAATATTTATCCCTCAACCCAACATCACTAAAATCAGTTATCTGGTCATTATCTCATTGCTGATTGTGGCACCTTGCTGTTCACAAATTGGTTGCCACATTTCCCACACCTACACCTCAAAAGCACTGTAAAGGCTTTAGGATATCTTGAAGACATGAAAGGCGCCATTCAAATGCAAGTTCCTACCATTTAGTTCTTTCGAATCCCATACAACATGAATGAGTTAAAATGGATTTTGTTGCTTTAATTCTTAAAGTGGAAGTGGATAGATTTCAGCTTGCAAATTCATGCTTAGCTGAAAATTAGACTTCAAATCAGTATGCATTAATCGACAGTTAACTGCCTTGGGTCCCCACCATAAACTCTATTCCCGAGCTGCCAAATCCATCCCGTTGATGCAAAAGCAAAATATTGCAGATGCGGGAAATATGAAATAAAGAACCTGAGGAAAGGTCACAGACCTGAAACGTTAACTCTGTTTCTCTCTCCACAGATGCTGCCAGACCTGCTGAATGTTTCCAGCGTTTTCTGTTTTTATTTGACCCCATTCCGCTCCCTGGCAACTGAGATTGAACAAGACTGTTTGCAAACTTGGTGTTATATTTAACCCCAAGATGACCTTCTGACTATATATCCACACCATCATCAAGACTGCCTAATTCCTCGTAACATTGCCTGAATCCGCCCCTGACTCAGCTCATCTATTGTTGAAACCCTCATCCATGCCTTTGTTATTCTGGACTTGAGTATTCCAATGTTCTCCTGGCTGGCTCCCATCTTCCACGCTCCTTAAACTTGAACTCGTCCAAATCTCTGCTTCTTGTATCCTACCTCGCACCAAGTGCTGTTCATCCATTACACTTGTGGTCACTGACCTACTTTGGCTCCCAGTCCAGCAACAACTTAATTTTAAAATTCTTATCCTTGTTTTCAAATCCCCCCATTGCCTGTATCTCTGTAATCGGGTTCAGCCCTACAACCCTGCAGATCTCTGCGCTCCTCCAATTCTGGCCTCTTGCGCAACCCCTTGTTTAAACGCTCCACCGCTGATGGCTGTGCCTTCAGGTGCCTCAGCCCCAAGCTCTGGAACACCCTCTGCCTCTCCACCTCACTTTCCTCCTTAACACATTCCTTAAAACCTACCTCTTTGAGTAAGCTTTTAGTCATCTGTCCTAATTTCTCCTTATGTGGCTCGGTGTCAAATTTTGTTTGACAACGCACTTATGAAGCACCTTGGGACATTTTACTATGTTGAAGGTAGTATATAAATGCAAGTATTTGTTGTTGTTGTACTACCTGTCTATGATTCCTGAGTTCTAGCCCAGTTCCACATCCACTAGGCAACCATCCTCAATAAACAGGATCATTGAGTTAGCTGATCTCAGTTAGAGTAGCAGTTTGGTGCTACAATTTGTCTGGATTTCTCAGATAGAAGGTACTGG
This sequence comes from Heterodontus francisci, assembly GCF_036365525.1. NCBI lineage: Eukaryota > Metazoa > Chordata > Chondrichthyes > Heterodontiformes > Heterodontidae > Heterodontus > Heterodontus francisci. The sequence goes on along the minus strand of NC_090412.1, from coordinate 25,776,152 downwards.
TAATAGAATCATAGAAGGTTTAAGGCACAGAAAGAGGCCACTTGGCCCATCGTGTCTGTGCCGGCCGAAAAAAGATCCACCTATTCTAATCCCACCTTCCAGCATTTGGTCCGTCGCCCTGCAGTTTACGGCACTTCAGGTGCATATCCAGACTCCTTTTGAATGAGTTGAGGGTCTCTGCCTCAATTACCCTTTCAGGCAGTGAGTTCCAGACCATCACCACCCTCTGGGTGAAAAAGCTTTTCCTCATCTCCCCTCTAATTTTTCTACTAATCACTTTAAATCTATGACCCCTCATCACTTACCTCTCTGCTAAGTTGAATAGGCCCTTCACCTCCACTCTATCCAGGCCCCTCAGAATTTTGTACATTTCAATCCAATTTCCCCTCAGCCTTCTGTGCTCCAAGGAGAACAACCCCAGCCTATCCAATCTTTCCTCATAGCTGCATTTTTCCAGTCCTGGCAACATGCTCATAAATCTCCTCTGTACCCTCTCTAGTGCAATTACACCCTTTCTGTAACGAGGTGACCAGAACTGCACACAGTACTCAAGTTGTGGCCTAACCAATGAGTTATACAATTCCAGCATAACCTCCCTGCTCTTATATTCTATACCTTGGCTAATAAAGGAAAGACAAGGCCTGCACCAAAGCAATCACTCCTGCCCTACAGCTTGCCTCAGACCTTCCCTACTTTTTTTTGGTCTCCCCCACTTTTCCCTGTCTCTGCACTTGCTTATAAACTGTCAATCTCTAACATTCTGATGAAAGGTCCTTGACCTGAAACGTTAACTCCGTTTCCCTCACTGCAGGTGCTGCCAGACCTTCTGAGTGTTTCCAGCAATTTCTAATTTTACCTTCAGCAGAAGGGGATCGGCAAGGAGAGCAAAGAGCAAATCGGCAGGATGCAAACCCAGCTCATCTGCACCTTAAGGGTTATGGCAACCTTCAGGAGGCTAACTTATACATCTTGATATCTCCTTCTGTTTGATGTGTAACTCAGCGACAAGTGGAGTCTCCATTTTGTAATAGGGTGTAATTTAAATCCAAAATCCCTGACAGTACATTTTTCCTGAACGTTACATTGAAGTTCTGCTTCACTGTATGGATCAAAGGGAGGTTAGCTCAAATATTGAGCTTTTCTAACCCCTGTCCACAACTATTAAACTCTGAGCAAGCTGAATCTGCTGCTGAGTCGTGACCAGTTCCCAGATCATTTTGTAGCCTGTATGCTAAATGGGTGAAATAGAGAAAGTAATATTTACCTCAGCCTCTCTTTTTTTTGCCAGAGATTTAATTTGATTCATTTTAAGCTACAGCACAGATTTGATTGCATTACTTTTGCTAAACATAGCTTTTTTTCTTCTCTTGTTGGCTGTCTATATAGAGGATTCACTGCGGTATTTATTGATGCAGTTAGTCGCATGTAAAATGCTTCATGCACGTGGAAATAAAACAATCACAAGAAAAGCCACAATTTTTTATATCATAACTCCAGAATGAAATGGTCCTGATATGAGTATCTCAACTATATCAGCATTGCTGAACTTTCACGGGAATTATGGACATTAAATAAATAGGGAGCAATGGTGATCTACATCATTAAAAATCCTTTGTACAGCAGACAAGCATTGGAAAAAGTTTCACACTTCAAACTGTCAGACTTCAAGCTGTCACACTTTTAGCTGTCACACTTCAAACCATCGAACGTCACAGAATCACAGAACTGTTACAGCGCAGAAGGAGGACATTTGGCCCATCATGCACCAGCTGCTTGAATGAACAATTCCCTTTGTGCCCTACCCCCGCCTTCTCCCCGCAACCTTGCACATTCTTGATTTTCAGATAACAGTCCAATTCCCTTTTAAAAGCCTCGATTGAACCTGCCTCCACCACCCTCTCAGGCAGTGCATTCCAAATACTAACCACTCGCTGCATGCAAAGGCTTTTCCTCTTGTTGTCATTGCTTCTTTTGCCAATTACTTTAAATCTGTGCCCTCACATTCTCGAGCCTCTCATGAGTGGGAATGGTTTCTCCCTATCCACTCGATCCAGACACCCTCATGATTTTGAATACCTCTATCAAATCTCCTCTCAGCCTTCTCTTCAAGGAAAACAGTCCCAACTTCTCCAATCTATCTTCATAACTGAAATTCCTCATCCCTGGAACCATTCTCATGAATCTTTTATGCATTCTCTCCAATGCCCTCACATCTTTCCTACTCCAGCTGAGGCCGAGCTAGCGTCTTATACAAGTTCAACATAACCTCCTTGCTCTTGTACTCTATGCCCCTATTAATAAAGCCTCGGATACTGTATGCTTTATTAACCACTCTCTCAATCAGTCCTGCCATCTTCAATGACTTATGCACATATACACCCAGGTCCCTCTGCTCCTGCACCCCCAATAGAATTGTACTATTTATTTTATATTGTCTCTCCATGTTCTTCCCACCAAAATGATTCACTTCACATTTCTCTGCATTGAACTTCATCTGCCACTTGTCTGTCCATCCCGTCAACTTGTCTATGTCCTTTTGAAGTACTACACGATCACCCTTCAAAGCATCACACTTCAAACTGTCTCACTTCAAAATGTTACACCACCAACTGTCTAACTTCAAACTCACACTTCAAACTTTCATGCATCAAACCATCACACTCCAAAGCAACGCATTTCAAACTGTCACACTTCAAGCTGCTGTATTTTAAACTCTCACACTTAAACTGTCACTCTTCAAACCATCACAAATCAAACCATCACACTTCAAATTGTTACACTTCAAACCATCATAATTTGAACTATCGCAGTTGAAACTGAAACTCTTCAAATAGCCACATTTCCATCATACTTCAAACTGTCACACTGCCAACTGTCTCTCTTCAAACTGTCACATTTCAAACAGACATATTTCAAACCTTACACTTCAAACTGTCACAGAAACTGTCACACCTCAAATGGCTGGAATTTTACGGTAGGTGGACGGGAGCCGGCCACCGACTGAACCCGCTTCCGCCTTGCCTGTGGATCCGACCCCTATTTTGCGGGTCCCCGGGCTTCAATTGATGCGAGGCGGGACTTCCACCTGCTTAAGGTCCTTGACTGGCTTGGGGCGGGCGAGCCGTGTTTCGCCACCCTGGTGAGAACGGGTCAGGAAGGGCTCCTTTCCCCCCTGCCCCACCACCCCCCACTGCCACCATCCTGCTCTTTGGGGTGGCGTAAGATACAGCACAATGTACCTCTGTTCTGGGAAAGACTCATGAAAGCTTGCGGTGTCGCTCAGGAACACCTTAAAGTATCCCAAGCCAATATGAACAAATGGGCAGACAAGAATGCAAAAGCCCACGATTTTCAACCAGGGGATGAAGTATTAGTGTTGTTATCATTACAGGGAGAACCATCTAAAGCACAGTTCAGTGGCCCATATAGAGTGATCAAAAGAGTGGGTAAGGTAAATTATTTGATTGACACCCCTGATCGCCGGAAGAAGAAGCAGTTGTGTCACATCAATATGTTAAAGCAATATTATTGCAGGGTGGAGGATAAGCCAGTGCAGGTATGTCAGGGAATCAGGCCTGTTGAGAGGAAAAGGATAGTGAGGATGAAGCAGAAGCAGGCCTCGGAAATTCTCAGATTGAACCTCCAACTATCAGATTAGTGAATACAGAATGGCTGGGAAAATTAAACAATATGCTTTTGCACTTAGAGGCAAAATAACGTGAAGACCAAACCAGACTTTTTACAAAGTTTAACAGAGTTTGTAGGGATAAGCCGGGATGTACAACCTTAGCCACAAATGATGTGGCCACTGAAGGGCTTTGATTGGCCTGGGGCGGGCAGTCCATTTGTTGCCGCTGCCGTCCCACGTAAAGTGGCGGTGGAGATGGAAGCAGGACGGAAAGATCTCCCGGTGCCTCCAGCTCCATTTTACGGCACAACCCCTCACGATCCCGCTCGTCGGCGTGGCGTAAAATTCTGGCCACACTTCAAACTGTCAGACCTAAATCGTCACATTTCAAACCGTCACAATTAAAAGTGTCACGTTTCAAACTGTCACACTTCATATTGTCACACTTCATACTGTCGCACTTCAAACTGTCACACATCAAATTGACACAATTCAAAATGTCACACTTCATACTATCACACATCAAATTGTCACAATTCAAACTGTCACACTTCAAACTGTCACAGTTCAAACTGCCACGCATCAAATTGTCGCACTTCAAACTGTCGCACTTCAAACTGTCACACTTCATACAGTCACACTTCAAAATGTCACATATCAAATTGTCACAATTCAAACTGTCACACTTCAAACTGTCACACATCAAATTGTCACAATTCAAACTGTCACACTTCATACTGTCACACTTCAAACTGTCACACTTCAAACTGTCACATTTCAAACTGTCCCACCCCAAAATGTCACACATCAAATTCTCACAATTCAAACCGTCACACATTAAACTGTCACAATTAAAACTGTCACACTTTAATGTGTCAAACTTCAAACTGTCACACATCAAATTGTCATACTTCAAACTATCACACTTCAAATTGTCACAATTCAAACCATCACACATCAAACTGTCACACTTCAAATTGTAAAACTTCAAACTGTCACACTTCAAATTGTCACAATTCAGACTGCCACACTTTAAACTGTCACAATTCAAACTGTCACACTTCAAATTGTCACACATCAAATTGTCACAATTCAAACTGTCACAAATCAAACTGTCACACATCAAACTGTCACAATGCAAACTGTCACACTTCAAACTGTAACACTTCAAATTGTCATAATTCAAACTGTCAGAATTCAAACTGTCACATTTCATACTGTCACACATCTAGTTGTCACAATTCAAGCTGCCACATTTCAAACTGTCACACATCAAACTGTCACAATTCAAACTGTCGCACTTCAAAATGTCACACGTCAAACTGTCACACTTCAAATTGTAAAACTTCAAACTGTCACAATTCAAATTGTCACAATTCAGACTGTCACACTTTAAACTGTCACAATTCAAACTGTCACACTTCAAATTCTCACACATCAGATTGTCACAATTCAAACGGTCATATTTCAAATAGTCAAACTTCAATTTGTCACAATTCAAACTGTCACACTTCAAATTGTCACACTTCAAATTGTAACACTTCAAACTGTCACACTTCAAACTGTCACACTTCAAATTGTCACACCATACTGTCACATTTCAAACTGTCACACATCAAATTGTCACACATCAAACTGTCACACTTCATACTGTCACACTTCAAAATGTCACACTTCAAACTGTCCCACCCCAAACTGTCACACATCAAATTGTCACAATTCAAACCGTCACACTTCAAATTGTCACACTTCAAATTGTCACAATTCAAACTGTCACAATTCAAACTGTCACACTTTAATGTGTCAAACTTCAAACTGTCACACATCAAATTGTCATACTTCAAACTATCACACTTCAAATTGTCACAATTCAAACCATCACACGTCAAACTGTCACACTTCAAATTGTAAAACTACAAACTGTCACACTTCAAACTGTCACACTTCAAATTGTCACACCATACTGTCACATTTCAAACTGTCACACATCAAATTGTCACACATCAAACTGTCACACTTCATACTGTCACACTTCAAAATGTCACACTTCAAACTGTCCCACCCCAAATTGTCACACATCAAATTGTCACAATTCAAACTATCACACTTCAAATTGTCACAATTCGTACTATCACACTTCAAACAGTCACACTTCAAATTGTCACACATCTAGTTGTCACAATTCAAGCTTCCACATTTCAAACTGTCACACTACAAATTGTCACAATTCAAACTGTCGCACTTCAAAATGTCACAGATAAAATTGTCACACTTCAAACTGTCCCACCGCAAACTGTCACACATCAAATTGTCACAATTCAAACTATCACACTTCAAAATTGTCACAATTCAAACTGTCACACTTCAAACTGTCACACTTCATATTGTCACAATTTAAAATGGCACACTTCAAACTGTCACACTAAAAACAGTCACAATTCAAACTGTCACAATTCAAACTGTCACACATACAAATTGTCACTCTTCAAATTGTCACAATTCAAACTATCACACTTCAAATTGTCACAATTCAAACTATCACACTTCAAATTGTCACAATTCAAACTGTCACACATCAAATTGTCAAACTTCAAACTGTCAGACTTCAAATTGTCGCAATTCAAACTGTCACACATCTAATTGTCACAATTCTAACTGTCACACTTCAAACTGTCACACTTCAAATTGTCACAATTCAAACTGTCACAATTCAAACTGTCACATTTCAAACTGTCACACTTCAAATTGTCACACATCAAACTGTGACACTTCCAACTGTCACACATCAAATTGTCACTATTCAAACTGTCACACTTCATACTGTCACACTTCAAAATGTCACACTTCAAACTGTCCCACCCCAAACTGTCACACATCAAATTGTCACAATTCAAACCATCATACTTCAAACTGTCACAATTCAAACTGTCACACTTTAATGTGTCACACTTCAAATTGTCACAAATCAAACCGTCACACTTTAAATTGGCGCAATTCAAATTGTCACACTTCAAACTGTCACAATTCAAATTGTCATAATTCAAACTGTCACACATCAAATTGTCACACTTCAAACTGTCACACATCAAATTGTCACAATTCAAACTGTCACAATTCAAACTGTCACATTTCAAATTGTCACACTTCAAATTGTCACACTTCAAACTGTCACACATAAAATTGTCACAATTCAAACTGTCACACTTCATACTGTCACAATTCAAAATGTCACACTTCAAATTGTCACACATCAAATTGTCACACTTCAAACTGTCACAATTCAAACTGTCACACTTCAAACTGTCACACTTCAAATTGTCACAATTCAAAGCGTCACACTTCAAACAGTCACAATTCAAACTGTCACACTTTAATGTGTCACACTTCAAACTGTCACACATCAAATTGTCACAATTCAAACTATCACACTTCAAATTGTTACAATTCAAACTGTCACACTTCAAACTGTCACTCTTCAAATTGTCGCAATTCCATCGGTCAAACTTCAAACTGTCACACTACAAACTGTCTCTCTTCAAATTGTCACAATTCAAACTGTCACACTTCATACTGTCACACTTCAAAATGTCAGACTTCAAACTGTCCCACCCCAAACTGTCACACATCAAATTGTCACAATTCAAAGCGTCACACTTCAAACAGTCACAATTCAAACTGTCACACTTTAATGTGTCACACTTCAAACTGTCACACATCAAATTGTCACAATTCAAACTATCACACTTCAAATTGTTACAATTCAAACAGTCACACTTCAAACTGTCACTCTTCAAATTGTCGCAATTCCATCGGTCAAACTTCAAACTGTCACACTACAAACTGTCTCTCTTCAAATTGTCACAATTCAAACTGTCACACTTCATACTGTCACAATTCAAAATGTCACACTTCAAATTGTCACACATCAAATTGTCACACTTCAAACTGTCACAATTCAAACTGTCACACTTCAAACTGTCACACTTCAAATTGTCACAATTCAAATTGTCACACTTAAAACTGTCACACATCAAATTGTCACAATTCAAACTGTCACACTTCGTACAGTCACACTTCTAAATGTCACACTTCAAACTGTCACACTTCAAACTGTCCCACCCCAAACTGTCACACTTCAAATTGTCATAATTCATACTGTCAGAATTCAAACTGTCACATTTCAAACTGTCACACATCTAATTGTCACAATTCAAACTGCCACATTTCAAACTGTCACACTTCAAACTGTCACACTTCAAATTGTCACAATTCAAACTGTCACACGTTAAACTGTCACACTTCAAACTGTCCCACCCCAAACTGTCACACATCAAATTGTCACAATTCAAACTGTCACACATCAAATTGTCATAATTCAAACTGTCACAATTCAAACTGTCACATTTCAAATTGTCACACTTCAAATTGTCACACTTCAAACTGTCACACATAAAATTGTCACAATTCAAACTGTCACACTTCATACTGTCACAATTCAAAATGTCACACTTCAAATTGTCACACATCAAATTGTCACACTTCAAACTGTCACAATTCAAACTGTCACACTTCAAACTGTCACACTTCAAATTGTCACAATTCAAAGCGTCACACTTCAAACAGTCACAATTCAAACTGTCACACTTTAATGTGTCACACTTCAAACTGTCACACATCAAATTGTCACAATTCAAACTATCACACTTCAAATTGTTACAATTCAAACTGTCACACTTCAAACTGTCACTCTTCAAATTGTCGCAATTCCATCGGTCAAACTTCAAACTGTCACACTACAAACTGTCTCTCTTCAAATTGTCACAATTCAAACTGTCACACTTCATACTGTCACACTTCAAAATGTCAGACTTCAAACTGTCCCACCCCAAACTGTCACACATCAAATTGTCACAATTCAAAGCGTCACACTTCAAACAGTCACAATTCAAACTGTCACACTTTAATGTGTCACACTTCAAACTGTCACACATCAAATTGTCACAATTCAAACTATCACACTTCAAATTGTTACAATTCAAACTGTCACACTTCAAACTGTCACTCTTCAAATTGTCGCAATTCCATCGGTCAAACTTCAAACTGTCACACTACAAACTGTCTCTCTTCAAATTGTCACAATTCAAACTGTCACACTTCATACTGTCACAATTCAAAATGTCACACTTCAAATTGTCACACATCAAATTGTCACACTTCAAACTGTCACAATTCAAACTGTCACACTTCAAACTGTCACACTTCAAATTGTCACAATTCAAATTGTCACACTTAAAACTGTCACACATCAAATTGTCACAATTCAAACTGTCACACTTCGTACAGTCACACTTCTAAATGTCACACTTCAAACTGTCACACTTCAAACTGTCCCACCCCAAACTGTCACACTTCAAATTGTCATAATTCAAACTGTCAGAATTCAAACTGTCACATTTCAAACTGTCACACATCTAATTGTCACAATTCAAACTGCCACATTTCAAACTGTCACACTTCAAACTGTCACACTTCAAATTGTCACAATTCAAACTGTCACACGTTAAACTGTCACACTTCAAACTGTCCCACCCCAAACTGTCACACATCAAATTGTCACAATTCAAAGCGTCACACTTCAAACAGTCACAATTCAAACTGTCACACTTTAATGTGTCACACTTCAAACTGTCACACATCAAATTGTCACAATTCAAACTATCACACTTCAAATTGTTACAATTCAAACTGTCACACTTCAAACTGTCACTCTTCAAATTGTCGCAATTCCATCGGTCAAACTTCAAACTGTCACACTACAAACTGTCTCTCTTCAAATTGTCACAATTCAAACTGTCACACTTCAAACTGTCACACTTCAAACTGTCACACATTCAAATTGTCACTCTTAAAATTGTCACAATTCAAACTGTCACGCTTCAAATTGTCACAATTCAAACTGTCACACATCAAATTGTCAAACTTCAAACTGTCAGACTTCAAATTGTCACAAATCAAACTGTCGCACTTCAAACTGTCACACATCAAATTGTCACAATTCTAACTGCCACACTTCAAACTGTCACAATTCAAATGGTCACAATTCAAACTGTCACAGTTCAAACTGTCACACTTCAAACTGTCACACTTCAAATTGTCACACCATACTGTCACATTTCAAACTGTCACACATCAAATTGTCACACATCAAACTGTCACACTTCATACTGTCACAGTTCAAACTGTCCCACCCCAAACTGTCACACATCAAATTGTCACAATTCAAACCGTCAGAATTCAAACTGTCACATTTCATACTGTCACACATCTAGTTGTCACAATTCAAGCTGCCACATTTCAAACTGTCACACATCAAACTGTCACAATTCAAACTGTCGCACTTCAAAATGTCACACGTCAAACTGTCACACTTCAAATTGTAAAACTTCAAACTGTCACACTTCAAATTGTCACAATTCAGACTGTCACACTTTAAACTGTCACAATTCAAACTGTCACACTTCAAATTGTCACACATCAAATTGTCACAATTCAAACTGTCATATTTCAAATAGTCAAACTTCAAATTGTCACAATTCAAACTGTCACACTTCAAACTGTCACACTTCAAACTGTCACACTTCAAATTGTCACACTTCAAACTGTCACACTTCAAATTGTCACACCATACTGTCACATTTCAAACTGTCACACATCAAATTGTCACGCATCAAACTGTCACACTTCACACTGTCACACTTCAAAATGTCAGACTTCAAACTGTCCCACCCCAAACTGTCACGCATCAAATTGTCACAAATCAAACCGTCACACTTTAAACTGTCACACATCAAATTGTCACAATTCAAACTATCACACTTCAAATTGTCACAATTCAAACTGTCACACTTCAGACAGTCACACTTCAAATTGTCACACATCTAGTTGTCACAATTCAAGCTGCCACATTTCAAACTGTCACACATGCGCAGTTGTTAGCACCGCAGCCTCACAGCTCCAGGGACCCGGGTTCGATTCTGGGTACTGCCTGTGCGGAGTTTGCAAGTTCTCGCTTGTGTGTGCGTGGGTTTCCTCCGGGTGCTCCGGTTTCCTCCCACATGCCAAAGACTTGCAGGTTGATAGGTTAATTGGCCATTATAAAAATTGCCCCTAGTTTAGGTAGGTGGTAGGGAAATATATAGGGACAGGTGGGGATGTGATAGGAATATGGGATTAGCGTAGGATTAGTATAAATGGGTGGTTGATGGTCGGCAGAGACTCGGTGGGCCGAAGGGCCTGTTTCAGTGCTGTATCTCTAAACTAATCATCAAACTGTCACACTGCAAATTGTCACAATTCAAACTGTCGCACTTCAAAATGTCACAGATCAAATTGTCACACTTCAAACTGTCCCACCCCAAACTGTCACACATCAAATTGTCACAATTCAAACCATCACACTTCAAACTGTCACAATTCAAACTGTCACACTTTAATGTGTCACACTTCAAATTGTCACAAATCAAACCGTCACACTTTAAATTGGCGCAATTCAAATTGTCACACTTCAAACTGTCACAATTCAAATTGTCATAATTCAAACTGTCACATATCAAATTGTCACACTTCAAACTGTCACACATCAAATTGTCACAATTCAAACTGTCACAATTCAAACTGTCACATTTCAAATTGTCACACTTCAAATTGTCACACTTCAAACTGTCACACATAAAATTGTCACAATTCAAACTGTCACACTTCATACTGTCACAATTCAAAATGTCACACTTCAAATTGTCACACATCAAATTGTCACACTTCAAACTGTCACAATTCAAACTGTCACACTTCAAACTGTCACACTTCAAATTGTCACAATTCAAATTGTCACACTTAAAACTGTCACACATCAAATTGTCACAATTCAAACTGTCACACTTCGTACAGTCACACTTCTAAATGTCACACTTCAAACTGTCACACTTCAAACTGTCCCACCCCAAACTGTCACACTTCAAATTGTCATAATTCAAACTGTCAGAATTCAAACTGTCACATTTCAAACTGTCACACATCTAATTGTCACAATTCAAACTGCCACATTTCAAACTGTCACACTTCAAACTGTCACACTTCAAATTGTCACAATTCAAACTGTCACACGTTAAATTGTCACACTTCAAACTGTCCCACCCCAAACTGTCACACATCAAATTGTCACAATTCAAAGCGTCACACTTCAAACAGTCACAATTCAAACTGTCACACTTTAATGTGTCACACTTCAAACTGTCACACATCAAATTGTCACAATTCAAACTATCACACTTCAAATTGTTACAATTCAAACTGTCACACTTCAAACTGTCACTCTTCAAATTGTCGCAATTCCATGGGTCAAACTTCAAACTGTCACACTACAAACTGTCTCTCTTCAAATTGTCACAATTCAAACTGTCACACTTCAAACTGTCACACTTCAAACTGTCACACATTCAAATTGTCACTCTTCAAATTGTCACAATTCAAACTGTCACGCTTCAAATTGTCACAATTCAAACTGTCACACATCAAATTGTCAAACTTCAAACTGTCAGACTTCAAATTGTCACAAATCAAACTGTCGCACTTCAAACTGTCACACATCAAATTGTCACAATTCTAACTGCCACACTTCAAACTGTCACAATTCAAATGGTCACAATTCAAACTGTCACAGTTCAAACTGTCACACTTCAAACTGTCACACTTCAAATTGTCACACCATACTGTCACATTTCAAACTGTCACACATCAAATTGTCACACATCAAACTGTCACACTTCATACTGTCACACTTCAAAATGTCACACTTCAAACTGTCCCACCCCAAACTGTCACACATCAAATTGTCACAATTCAAACCGTCAGAATTCAAACTGTCACATTTCATACTGTCACACATCTAGTTGTCACAATTCAAGCTGCCACATTTCAAACTGTCACACATCAAACTGTCACAATTCAAACTGTCGCACTTCAAAATGTCACACGTCAAACTGTCACACTTCAAATTGTAAAACTTCAAACTGTCACACTTCAAATTGTCACAATTCAGACTGTCACACTTTAAACTGTCACAATTCAAACTGTCACACTTCAAATTGTCACACATCAAATTGTCACAATTCAAACTGTCATATTTCAAATAGTCACAATTCAAACTGTCACACTTCAAACTGTCACACTTCAAATTGTCACACTTCAAACTGTCACACTTCAAACTGTCACACTTCAAATTGTCACACCATACTGTCACATTTCAAACTGTCACACATCAAATTGTCACACATCAAACTGTCACACTTCATACTGTCACACTTCAAAATGTCAGACTTCAAACTGTCCCACCCCAAACTGTCACACATCAAATTGTCACAAATCAAACCGTCACACTTTAAACTGTCACACATCAAATTGTCACAATTCAAACTATCACACTTCAAATTGTCACAATTCAAACTGTCACACTTCAGACAGTCACACTTCAAATTGTCACACATCTAGTTGTCACAATTCAAGCTGCCACATTTCAAACTGTCACACATGCGCAGTTGTTAGCACCGCAGCCTCACAGCTCCAGGGACCCGGGTTCGATTCTGGGTACTGCCTGTGCGGAGTTTGCAAGTTCTCGCTTGTGTGTGCGTGGGTTTCCTCCGGGTGCTCCGGTTTCCTCCCACATGCCAAAGACTTGCAGGTTGTTAGGTTAATTGGCCATTATAAAAATTGCCCCTCGTATAGGTAGGTGGTAGGGAAATATATAGGGACAGGTGGGGATGTGATAGGAATATGGGATTAGTGTAGGATTAGTATAAATGGGTGGTTGATGGTCGGCAGAGACTCGGTGGGCCGAAGGGCCTGTTTCAGTGCTGTATCTCTAAACTAAACATCAAACTGTCACACTACAAATTGTCACAGTTCAAACTGTCACACTTCAAACTGTCACACTTCAAATTGTCACACCATACTGTCACATTTCAAACTGTCACACATCAAATTGTCACACATCAAACTGTCACACTTCATACTGTCACACTTCAAAATGTCAGACTTCAAACTGTCCCACCCCAAACTGTCACACATCAAATTGTCACAATTCAAACCGTCAGAATTCAAACTGTCACATTTCATACTGTCACACATCTAGTTGTCACAATTCAAGCTGCCACATTTCAAACTGTCACACATCAAACTGTCACAATTCAAACTGTCGCACTTCAAAATGTCACACGTCAAACTGTCACACTTCAAATTGTAAAACTTCAAACTGTCACACTTCAAATTGTCACAATTCAGACTGTCACACTTTAAACTGTCACAATTCAAACTGTCACACTTCAAATTGTCACACATCAAATTGTCACAATTCAAACTGTCATATTTCAAATAGTCAAACTTCAAATTGTCACAATTCAAACTGTCATACTTCAAACTGTCACACTTCAAATTGTCACACTTCAAACTGTCACACTTCAAACTGTCACACTTCAAATTGTCACACCATACTGTCACATTTCAAACTGTCACACATCAAATTGTCACAATTCAAACTGTCATATTTCAAATAGTCACAATTCAAACTGTCACACTTCAAACTGTCACACTTCAAATTGTCACACTTCAAATTGTCACACTTCAAACTGTCACACTTCAAACTGTCACACTTCAAATTGTCACACCATACTGTCACATTTCAAACTGTCACACATCAAATTGTCACACATCAAACTGTCACACTTCATACTGTCACACTTCAAAATGTCAGACTTCAAACTGTCCCACCCCAAACTGTCACACATCAAATTGTCACAAATCAAACCGTCACACTTTAAACTGTCACACATCAAATTGTCACAATTCAAACTATCACACTTCAAATTGTCACAATTCAAACTGTCACACTTCAGACAGTCACACTTCAAATTGTCACACATCTAGTTGTCACAATTCAAGCTGCCACATTTCAAACTGTCACACATGCGCAGTTGTTAGCACCGCAGCCTCACAGCTCCAGGGACCCGGGTTCGATTCTGGGTACTGCCTGTGCGGAGTTTGCAAGTTCTCGCTTGTGTGTGCGTGGGTTTCCTCCGGGTGCTCCGGTTTCCTCCCACATGCCAAAGACTTGCAGGTTGTTAGGTTAATTGGCCATTATAAAAATTGCCCCTAGTATAGGTAGGTGGTAGGGAAATATATAGGGACAGGTGGGGATGTGATAGGAATATGGGATTAGTGTAGGATTAGTATAAATGGGTGGTTGATGGTCGGCAGAGACTCGGTGGGCCGAAGGGCCTGTTTCAGTGCTGTATCTCTAAACTAAACATCAAACTGTCACACTACAAATTGTCACAGTTCAAACTGTCACACTTCAAACTGTCACACTTCAAATTGTCACACCATACTGTCACATTTCAAACTGTCACACATCAAATTGTCACACATCAAACTGTCACACTTCATACTGTCACACTTCAAAATGTCACACTTCAAACTGTCCCACCCCAAACTGTCACACATCAAATTGTCACAATTCAAACCGTCAGAATTCAAACTGTCACATTTCATACTGTCACACATCTAGTTGTCACAATTCAAGCTGCCACATTTCAAACTGTCACACATCAAACTGTCACAATTCAAACTGTCGCACTTCAAAATGTCACACGTCAAACTGTCACACTTCAAATTGTAAAACTTCAAACTGACACACTTCAAATTGTCACAATTCAGACTGTCACACTTTAAACTGTCACAATTCAAACTGTCACACTTCAAATTGTCACACATCAAATTGTCACAATTCAAACTGTCATATTTCAAATAGTCAAACTTCAAATTGTCACAATTCAAACTGTCATACTTCAAACTGTCACACTTCAAATTGTCACACTTCAAACTGTCACACTTCAAACTGTCACACTTCAAATTGTCACACCATACTGTCACATTTCAAACTGTCACACATCAAATTGTCACACATCAAACTGTCACACTTCATACTGTCACACTTCAAAATGTCAGACTTCAAACTGTCCCACCCCAAACTGTCACACATCAAATTGTCACAAATCAAACCGTCACACTTTAAACTGTCACACATCAAATTGTCACAATTCAAACTATCACACTTCAAATTGTCACACTTCAAATTGTCACACATCTAGTTGTCACAATTCAAGCTGCCACATTTCAAACTGTCACACATGCGCAGTTGTTCGCACCGCAGCCTCACAGCTCCAGGGACCCGGGTTCGATTCTGGGTACTGCCTGTGCGGAGTTTGCAAGTTCTCGCTTGTGTGTGCGTGGGTTTCCTCCGGTTGCTCCGGTTTCCTCCCACATGCCAAAGACTTGCAGGTTGTTAGGTTAATTGGCCATTATAAAAATTGCCCCTAGTATAGGTAGGTGGTAGGGAAATATATAGGGACAGGTGGGGATGTGATAGGAATATGGGATTAGTGTAGGATTAGTATAAATGGGTGGTTGATGGTCGGCAGAGACTCGGTGGGCCGAAGGGCCTGTTTCAGTGCTGTATCTCAAAACTAAACATAAAACTGTCACACTACAAATTGTCACAATTCAAACTGTCGCACTTCAAAATGTCACAGATCAAATTGTCACACTTCAAACTGTCCCACCCCAAACTGTCACACATCAAATTGTCACAATTCAAATTGTCACACTTAAAAACGTCACACATCAAATTGTCACAATTCAAACTGTCACACTTCGTACGGTCACACTTCTAAATGTCACACTTCAAACTGTCACACTTCAAACTGTCCCACCCCAAACTGTCACACTTCAAATTGTCATAATTCAAACTGGCAGAATTCAAACTGTCACATTTCAAACTGTCACACATCTAATTGTCACAATTCAAACTGCCACATTTCAAACTGTCACACTTCAAACTGTCACACTTCAAATTGTCACAATTCAAACTGTCACACGTTAAACTGTCACACTTCAAACTGTCCCACCCCAAACTGTCACACATCAAATTGTCACAATTCAAACTGTCACACTTTAAACTGTCGCAATTCAAACTGTCACACTTTAATGTGTCACACTTCAAACTGTCACAAATCAAATTGTCACAATTCAAACTATCACACTTCAAATTGTTACAATTCAAACTGTCACACTTCAAACTGTCACACTTCAAATTGTCACAATTCCATCGGTCAAACTTCAAACTGTCACACTACAAACTGTCTCTCTTCAAATTGTCACAATTCAAACTGTCACACTTCAAACTGTCACAATTCAAACTGTCACACATTCAAATTGTCACTCTTCAAATTGTCACAATTCAAACTGTCACACATCAAATTGTCACAATTCAAACTATCACGCTTCAAATTGTCACAATTCAAACTGTCACACATCAAATTGTCAAACTTCAAACTGTCAGACTTCAAATTATCACAAATCAAACTGTGACAGTTCAAACTGTCACACTTCAAATTGTCACACATCAAACTGTCACACTTTCAACTGTCACACATCAAATTGTCACTATTCAAACTGTCACACCTCATACTGTCACACTTCAAACCGTCACACTTCAAACCGTCAGTCTTCAAATTTTCACACCATACTGTCACATTTCAAACTGTCACACATCAAATTGTCACACATCAAACTGTCACACTTCAAACTGTCACACATCAAATTGTCACAATTCAAACTGTCACACTTCATACTGTCAAACTTCAAAATGTCACACTTCAAACTGTCACACTTCAAACGGTCCCACCCCAAACTGTCACACTTCAAATTGTCATAATTCAAACTGTCAGAATTCAAACTGTCACTTTCAAACTGTCACACATCTAATTGTCACAATTCAAACTGCCACAATTCAAACCGTCACACTTCAAACTGTCACAATTCAAACTGTCACACTTTAATGTATCACACTTCAAACTATCACACATCAAATTGTCACAATTCAAACTATCACACTTCAATTTGTCACAACTCAAACTGTCACACTTCAAATTGTCACAATTCAAACTGTCACACTGCAAAATGTCACACATCAAATTGGCACACTTCAAACTGTCACACTTGAAACTGTCACACTTCAAACTGTCCCACCCCAAACTGTCACACATCAAATTGTCACAATTCAAACTATCACACTTCAAATTGTCACAATTCAAACTGTCATATTTCAAATAGTCAAACTTCAAATTGTCACAATTCAAACTGTCACACTTCAAATTGTCACACTTCAAACTGTCACACTTCAAATTGTCACACCATACTGTCACATTTCAAACTGTCACACATCAAATTGTCACACATCAAACTGTCACACTTCATATTGTCACACTTCAAAATGTCACAATTCAAACTGTCCCACGCCAAACTGTCACACATCAAATTGTCACTATTGGAACTGTCACACTTCAAACTGTCACACTTCAAATTGTCACACATCAAACTGTCACACTTCCAACTGTCACGCATCAAATTGTCACTGTTCAAACTGTCACACTTCATACTGTCACACTTCAAAATGTCACACTTCAAACTGTCCCACCCCAAACTGTCACACATCAAATTGTCACAATTCAAACCATCACACTTTAAATTGGCACAATTCAATTTGTCACACTACAAACTGTCACACTTCAAATTTTCATAATTCAAACTGTCACATATCAAATTGTCACAATTCTAACTGCCACACTTCGAACTGTCACACTTCAAATTGTCACACTTCAAACTGTCACAATTCAAACTGTCACACTTTAATGTGTCACACTTCAAATTGTCACATATCAAACCGTCACACTTTAAATTGGCACAATTCAATTTGTCACACTCCAAACTGTCACACTTCAAATTGTCATAATTCAAACTGTCACACATCAAATTGTCACAATTCTAACTGCCACACTTCAAACTATCACACTTCAAATTGTCACACTTCATACTGTCACAATTCAAAATGTCACACTTCAAACTGTCACACTTCAAACTGTCCCACCCCAAACTGTCACACATCAAATTGTCACAATTCAAACTGTCACACTTCAAACTGTCACAATTCAACCTGTCACACTTCAAATAGACACACTTCAAATTGTCAGAATTCAAACTGTGACACTTCAAACTGTCACACATCAAATTGTCACACATCAAATTGTCACACTTCAAACTGTCACAATTCAAACTGTCACACTTAAAACTGTCACACTTCAAATTGTCACAATTCAAATTGTCACACTTAAACCTGTCACACTTCAAAATGTCACACTTCAAACCGTCAGTCTTCAAATTTTCACACCATACTGTCACATTTCAAACTGTCACACATCAAATAGTCACACATCAAACTGTCACACTTCAAACTGTCACACATCAAATTGTCATAATTCAAACTGTCAGAATTCAAACTGTCACAATTCAAACTGCCACATTTCAAACTGTCACACTTCAAGCTGTCACACTTCAAATTGTCACAATTCAAACAGTTGCACTTCAAAATGTCACACATCAAATTGTGACACTTCAAACTGTCACACGATAAACTGTCACACTTCAAACTGTCACAATTCAAACCGTCACACTTCAAACTGTCACACTACAGACTGTCACACTTTAAACTGTCACAATTTAAACTGTCACACATCAAATTGTCACACATCAAATTGTCACAATTCAAACTGTCATATTTGAAATAGTCAAAATTCAAATTGTCACAATTCAAACTGTCACACTTCAAACAGTCGCAATTCATACTGTCACACTTTAAATTGGCACAATTCAATTTGTCACACTACAAACTGTCACACTTCAAATTGTCATCATTCAAACTGTCACACATCAAATTGTCACAATTCTAACTGCCACACTTCAAACTGTCACACTTCAAATTGTCACATTTCAAACTGTCACACTTCAAACTGTCACAGTTCAAATTGTCACAATTCAAACAGTCGCACTTCAAAATGTCACACACCAAAAAGTGACACTTCAAACTGTCACACGTTAAACTGTCGCAATTCAAACTGTCACAATTCAAACTGTCACACTTCAAACTGTCACAATTCAAACTGTCATATTTGAAATAGTCAAACTTCAAATTGTCACAATTCAAACTGTCACACTTCAAACTGTCACACTTCAAACTGTCACACTTCAACCTGTCACACTTCAAACAGTCACAATTCAAACTGTCACACTTTAATGTGTCACACTTCAAATTGTCACAAATCAAATCGTCACACTTTAAATTGGCACAATTCAATTTGTCACGCTACAAACTGTCACACTTCAAATTGTCATAATTCAAACTGTCACACATCAAATTGTCACAATTCTAACTGCCACACTTCAAACTGTTACACTTCAAATTGTCACAATTCAAACTGTCACACTTCATACTGTCACACTTCAAATTGTCACAATTCAAACTGTCACACTTCATACTGTCACACTTCAAAATGTCACACTTCAAACTGTCACACTTCAAACTGTCCCACCCCAAACTGTCACACTTCAAATTGTCATAATTCAAACTGTCAGAATTCAAACTGTCACATTTCAAACTGTCACACATCTAATTGTCACAATTCAAACTGCCACATTTCAAACTGTCACACTTCAAACTGTCACACTTCAAATTGTCACAATTCAAACAGTCGCACTTCAAAATGTCACACATCAAATTGTGACACTACAAACTGTCACACGTTAAACTGTCACACTTCAAACTGTCACAATTCAAACCGTCACACTTCAAACTGTCACAATTCAAACTGTCACACTTTAATGTGTCACACTTCAAACTGTCACACATCAAATTGTCACAATTCAAACTATCACACTTCAAATTGTCACAATTCAAACTGTCAAACTTCAAAATGTCACACATCAAATTGTCACAATTCAAACTGTTACACTTCAAAATGTCACACATCAAATTGTCATTTTTCAAACTGTCACACTTGAAACTGTCACACTTCAAACTGTCCCACCCCAAACTGTCACACATCAAATTGTCACAATTCAAACTATCACACTTCAAATTGTCACAATTCAAACTGTCACACTTCAAATTGTCACAATTCAAAATGTCACACTTCAAACTTTCACACTTCAAACTGTCACACTTCAAACTGTCACACATCAAATTGTCACACATCACATTGTCAAACTTCGAACTGTCACACATCAAATTGTCACACTTCAAACTTTCACACTTCAAACTGTCACACATCAAATTGTCACAATTCAAACTCTCACACTTCAAACTGTCACACTTCAAACTGTCACACATCAAATTGTCAAACTTCAAACTGTCACACATCAAATTGTCAAACTTCAAACTGTCACACTTGAAATTGTCACAATTCAAACCATCACACTTCAAACTGTCACACTTCAAACTGTCACACTTTATACTGTCGCACTCAGAACTGTCACACATCAAATTGTCACACTTCATACTGTCACACTTCAAACTGTCACATATCACATTGTCACAATTCAAACTGTCACACTTCAAACTGTCACACTTCAAATTGTCACACTTCATACTGTCACACTTCAAATGGTCACACATCACATTGGCACAATTCAAACTGTCACTCTTCATACTGTCACACTTCGAACTGTCACACATCAAATTGTCACACTTCATACTGTCACACTTCAAACTGTCACACATCACATTGTCACAATTCAGACTTTCACACTTCAAACTGTTACACATCAAATTGTCACATTCAAACTGTCACACTTCATACTGCCACAATTCAAACTGTCACACTTCAAACTGTCAGACTTCATAATGCCACACATCAAACTGTCACACATCAAATTGTCACAATTCATACTGTCAAACTTCAAACAGTCACACATCAAATTGTCACAATTCAAACTCTCACCCATCAAATTGCCAAACTTCAAACTGTCACACATCAAATTGTCAAACTTCAAACTGTCACACTTGAAATTGTTACAATTCAAACCATCACACTTCAAACTGTCACACTTCAACTATCACACTTCATACTGTCGCACATCGAACTGTCACACATCAAATTGTCACACTTCATATGTCACACTTCAAACTGTCACACATCACATTGTCACAATTCAAACTGTCACACTTCAAACTGTCACACATCAAATTTTCACATTCAAACTGTCACAATACAAATTGTCACTCATCAAATTGTCACACTTCATACTGTCACACTTCAAACTGTCACACATCACATTGTCACAATTCAAACTGTCACACTTCAAACTGTCACACATCAAATTGTCACAATTCAAACTGTCACACTTCAAACTGTCACACTTCAAACTGTCACACTTCAAATTGTCACAGTTCAAACTGTCACAATTCAAACTGTAACATTTCAAATTGTCACAATTCAAACTGCCACACTTCAAACTGTCGCAATTCAAACTGTCACATTTCACACTGTCACTCTTCAAACTGTCACAATTCAAACTGTCACACTTCAAAATGTCACATTTCAAATTGTCACACTTCAAACTGTCACACTTCAAACCGTCACACTTCAAACTTTCACACTTCATACTGTTACACTTCAAACTGTCACAAATCATATTGTCACAATTGAAACTGTCACACTTCAAACTGTCACACTTCAAACTGTCACACTTCAAACTGTCACACATCAAATTGTCACAATTCAAACCATGACACTTCAAATTGTCACTCTTCATACTGTCACACTTCAAACAGTCACACATCAAATTGTCACACTTCATACTGTCACACTTCGAACTGTCACACATCAAAATGTCACACTTGATACTGTCACACTTCAAACTGTCACACATCACATTGTCACAACTCAAGCTCTCACACTTCAAACTGTCACACAACAAATTGTCACAATTGAAACTGTCACACTTCAAACTGTCACAGTTCATACTGTCACACTTCAAACTGTCACATATCACATTGTCACAATTCAAACTGTCAAACTTCAAACTGTCACACATTAAATTGTCAAACTTCAAACTGTCACACTTCAAAACGTCCGACCCCAAACTGTCACTCTTCAAACTGTCACATTTCCAATTGTCACACCTCAAACCGTCACACTTCATACTGTCACAATTCAAAGTGTCACATTTGAAATTGTCACAATTCAAACTGTCACACATCAAATTGTCACAATTCAAACCTTCACACTTCAAATTGTCACACTTCATACTGTCACACTTCAATCTGTCACACATCAAATTGTCACATTTCATACTGTCACACTTCAAATTGTCACACTTCATACTGTCACACTTCAAACTGTCACACTTCAAACTGTCACACATCAAATTGTCACAATTCAAATGTTCACACTTCAAACTGTTGCACTTCAAACTGTCACACATCATATTGTCACAATTCAAACTGTCACACTTCAAACTGTCACACTTCATATTGTCACACTTCAAACGGTCACACATCAAATTGTCACAGTTCAAACTGTCACTCTTCATACTGTCGCACTTCGAACTGTCACACATCAAATTGTCACACTTCATACTGTCACACTTCAAACTGTCACACATCAAATTGTCACATTTCAGACCATCACACTTCAAATTGTCACTCTTCATACTGTCACACATCAAATTGTCACAATTCAAACTGTCACACTTCAAACTGTCACACATCAAATTGTCACAATTCAAACTATCACACTTCAAACTGTCACACTTCATACTGCCACACTTCAAACTGTCACACATCAAATTGTCACAATTCATACTGTCACACTTCAAAATGTCAGACATCACATTGTCACAATTCAAACTTTCACACTTCAAACAGTCACACATCAAATTGTTACAATTCAAACTCTCACAATTCAAACTATCACACTTCAAACTGTCACCCATCAAATTGCCAAACTTCAAACTGTCACACATCAAGTTGTCAAACTTCAAACTGTCACAATTGAAATTGTCACAATTCAAACCGTCACACTTCAACTGTCACACTTCATACTGTCGCACTTCGAACTGTCACACATCAAATTGTCACACTTCATACTGTCACACTTCAAACTGTCACACATCACATTGTCACAATATAAACTGTCACACTTCAAACTGTCACTCATCAAATTGTCACACTTCATACTGTCACACTTCAAACTGTCACACATCACATTGTCACAATTCAAACTGTCACACTTCAAACTGTCTCACATCAAATTGTCACAATTCAAACTGTCACACTTCAAACTGTCACACTTCAAACTGTCACACTTCAAACTGTCACACTTCAAATTGTCACAGTTCAAACTGTCACAATTCAAACTGTAACATTTCAAATTGTCACAATTCAAACTGCCACACTTCAACTGTCACAATTCAAACTGTCACATTTCACACTGTCACTCTTCAAACTGTCACACTTCAAACTGTCACACTTCAAAATGTCACATTTCAAATTGTCACACTTCAAACTGTCACACTTGAAACTGTTACACATCAAATTGTCACAATTCAAACTCTCACACTTCAAACAGTCACACTTCAAACTGTCTGACATCAAATTGTCAAACTTCAAACTGTCACACATCAAATTGACACAATTCATACTGTCAGACTTCAAACTGTCACACATCACATTGTCACAATTCAAACTGTCACACTTCAAACTGTCACACATCAATTTGTCACAATTCAAACCATCACACTTGAAATTGTCACTCTTCATACTGTCACACTTCAAACTGTCACACATCAAATTGTCACACTTCATACTGTCACACTTCAAACTGTCACACATCACATTGTCACAATTCAAACGGTCACACTTCAAACTGTCACACATCAAATTGTCACAATTCAAACTGTCACACTTCAAACTGTCACACTTCAAACTGTCACACTTCAAATTCTCACAGTTCAAACTGTCACAATTCAAACTGTAACATTTCAAATTGTCACAATTCAAACTGCCACACTTCAAACTGTCACAATTCAAACTGTCACATTTCACACTGTCACTCTTCAAACTGTCACACTTCAAACTGTCACACTTCAAAATGTCACATTTCAAATTGTCACACTTCAAATTGTCACACTTCAAACCGTCACACTTCAAACTGTCACACTTCATACTGTTACACTTCAAACTGTCGCAAATCATATTGTCACAATTGAAACTATCACACTTCAAACTGTCACACTTCAAACTGTCACACATCAAATTGTCACATTTCAGATTGTCACACTTCAAACTGTCACACTTCAAACCGTCACACTTCAAACTGTCACACTTCACACTGTTACACTTCAAACTGTCACAAATCATATTGTCACAATTGAAACTATCACACTTCAAACTGTCACACTTCAAACTGTCACACATCAAATTGTCACAATTCAAACCATGACACTTCAAATTGTCACTCTTCATACTGTCACACTTCAAACTGTCACACATCAAATTGTCACACTTCATACTGTCACACTTCGAACTGTCACACATCAAAATGTCACACTTCATACTGTCACACTTCAAACTGTCACACATCACATTGTCACAACTCAAGCTGTTGCACTTCAAACTGTCACACAACAAATTGTCACAATTCAAACTGTCACACATCAAAATGTCAAACTTCAAACTGTCACACATTAAATTGTCACAATTCAAACTGCCACACTTCAAACTGTCACAATTCAAACTGTCACATTTCACACTGTCACTCTTCAAACTGTCACACTTCAAACTGTCACACTTCAAAATGTCACATTTCAAATTGTCACACTTCAAATTGTCACACTTCAAACCGTCACACTTCAAACTGTCACACTTCATACTGTTACACTTCAAACTGTCGCAAATCATATTGTCACAATTGAAACTATCACACTTCAAACTGTCACACTTCAAACTGTCACACATCAAATTGTCACATTTCAGATTGTCACACTTCAAACTGTCACACTTCAAACCGTCACACTTCAAACTGTCACACTTCACACTGTTACACTTCAAACTGTCACAAATCATATTGTCACAATTGAAACTATCACACTTCAAACTGTCACACTTCAAACTGTCACACTTCAAACTGTCACACATCAAATTGTCACAATTCAAACCATGACACTTCAAATTGTCACTCTTCATACTGTCACACTTCAAACTGTCACACATCAAATTGTCACACTTCATACTGTCACACTTCGAACTGTCACACATCAAAATGTCACACTTCATACTGTCACACTTCAAACTGTCACACATCACATTGTCACAACTCAAGCTGTTACACTTCAAACTGTCACACAACAAATTGTCACAATTCAAACTGTCACACATCAAAATGTCAAACTTCAAACTGTCACACATTAATTTGTCAAACTTCAAACTGTCACACTTCAAATTGTCACACTTCAAACTGTCACACTTCAAAACGTCCGACCCCAAACTGTCACTCTTCAAACTGTCACATTTCCAATTGTCACACTTCAAACCGTCACACTTCAAACTGTCACAATTCAAACTGTCACACTTGAAATTGTCACAATTCAAACTGTCACACATCAAATTGTCACAATTCAAACCTTCACACTTCAAATTGTCACACTTCATACTGTCACACTACAAACTGTCACACATCAAATTGTCACACTTCATACTGTCACACTTCAAACTGTCACACATCACATTGTTACAATTCAAACTGTCACACTACAAAGTGTCACACATCAAAATGTCACATTCAAACTGTCACAATACAAATTGTCACTCATCAAATTGTCACACTTCATACTGTCACACTTCAAACTGTCACACATCACATTGTCACACTTCATACTGTCACACTTCAAACTGTCACACATCAAATTGTCACATTTCAGACCATCACACTTCAAATTGTCACTCTTCATACTGTCACACATCAAATTGTCACAATTCAAACTGTCACACTTCAAACTGTCACACATCAAATTGTCACAATTCAAACTATCACACTTCAAACTGTCACACTTCATACTGCCACACTTCAAACTGTCACACATCAAATTGTCACAATTCATACTGTCACACTTCAAAATGTCAGACATCACATTGTCACAATTCAAACTTTCACACTTCAAACAGTCACACATCAAATTGTTACAATTCAAACTCTCACAATTCAAACTATTACACTTCAAACTGTCACCCATCAAATTGCCAAACTTCAAACTGTCACACATCAAGTTGTCAAACTTCAAACTGTCACAATTGAAATTGTCACAATTCAAACCGTCACACTTCAACTGTCACACTTCATACTGTCGCACTTCGAACTGTCACACATCAAATTGTCACACTTCATACTGTCACACTTCAAACTGTCACACATCACATTGTCACAATATAAACTGTCACACTTCAAACTGTCACTCATCAAATTGTCACACTTCATACTGTCACACTTCAAACTGTCACACATCACATTGTCACAATTCAAACTGTCACACTTCAAACTGTCTCACATCAAATTGTCACAATTCAAACTGTCACACTTCAAACTGTCACACTTCAAACTGTCACACTTCAAACTGTCACACTTCAAATTGTCACAGTTCAAACTGTCACAATTCAAACTGTAACATTTCAAATTGTCACAATTCAAACTGCCACACTTCAACTGTCACAATTCAAACTGTCACATTTCACACTGTCACTCTTCAAACTGTCACACTTCAAACTGTCACACTTCAAAATGTCACATTTCAAATTGTCACACTTCAAACTGTCACACTTGAAACTGTTACACATCAAATTGTCACAATTCAAACTCTCACACTTCAAACAGTCACACTTCAAACTGTCTGACATCAAATTGTCAAACTTCAAACTGTCACACATCAAATTGACACAATTCATACTGTCAGACTTCAAACTGTCACACATCACATTGTCACAATTCAAACTGTCACACTTCAAACTGTCACACATCAATTTGTCACAATTCAAACCATCACACTTGAAATTGTCACTCTTCATACTGTCACACTTCAAACTGTCACACATCAAATTGTCACACTTCATACTGTCACACTTCAAACTGTCACACATCACATTGTCACAATTCAAACGGTCACACTTCAAACTGTCACACATCAAATTGTCACAATTCAAACTGTCACACTTCAAACTGTCACACTTCAAACTGTCACACTTCAAATTCTCACAGTTCAAACTGTCACAATTCAAACTGTAACATTTCAAATTGTCACAATTCAAACTGCCACACTTCAAACTGTCACAATTCAAACTGTCACATTTCACACTGTCACTCTTCAAACTGTCACACTTCAAACTGTCACACTTCAAAATGTCACATTTCAAATTGTCACACTTCAAATTGTCACACTTCAAACCGTCACACTTCAAACTGTCACACTTCATACTGTTACACTTCAAACTGTCGCAAATCATATTGTCACAATTGAAACTATCACACTTCAAACTGTCACACTTCAAACTGTCACACATCAAATTGTCACATTTCAGATTGTCACACTTCAAACTGTCACACTTCAAACCGTCACACTTCAAACTGTCACACTTCACACTGTTACACTTCAAACTGTCACAAATCATATTGTCACAATTGAAACTATCACACTTCAAACTGTCACACTTCAAACTGTCACACATCAAATTGTCACAATTCAAACCATGACACTTCAAATTGTCACTCTTCATACTGTCACACTTCAAACTGTCACACATCAAATTGTCACACTTCATACTGTCACACTTCGAACTGTCACACATCAAAATGTCACACTTCATACTGTCACACTTCAAACTGTCACACATCACATTGTCACAACTCAAGCTGTTGCACTTCAAACTGTCACACAACAAATTGTCACAATTCAAACTGTCACACATCAAAATGTCAAACTTCAAACTGTCACACATTAAATTGTCACAATTCAAACTGCCACACTTCAAACTGTCACAATTCAAACTGTCACATTTCACACTGTCACTCTTCAAACTGTCACACTTCAAACTGTCACACTTCAAAATGTCACATTTCAAATTGTCACACTTCAAATTGTCACACTTCAAACCGTCACACTTCAAACTGTCACACTTCATACTGTTACACTTCAAACTGTCGCAAATCATATTGTCACAATTGAAACTATCACACTTCAAACTGTCACACTTCAAACTGTCACACATCAAATTGTCACATTTCAGATTGTCACACTTCAAACTGTCACACTTCAAACCGTCACACTTCAAACTGTCACACTTCACACTGTTACACTTCAAACTGTCACAAATCATATTGTCACAATTGAAACTATCACACTTCAAACTGTCACACTTCAAACTGTCACACTTCAAACTGTCACACATCAAATTGTCACAATTCAAACCATGACACTTCAAATTGTCACTCTTCATACTGTCACACTTCAAACTGTCACACATCAAATTGTCACACTTCATACTGTCACACTTCGAACTGTCACACATCAAAATGTCACACTTCATACTGTCACACTTCAAACTGTCACACATCACATTGTCACAACTCAAGCTGTTACACTTCAAACTGTCACACAACAAATTGTCACAATTCAAACTGTCACACATCAAAATGTCAAACTTCAAACTGTCACACATTAAATTGTCAAACTTCAAACTGTCACACTTCAAATTGTCACACTTCAAACTGTCACACTTCAAAACGTCCGACCCCAAACTGTCACTCTTCAAACTGTCACATTTCCAATTGTCACACTTCAAACCGTCACACTTCAAACTGTCACAATTCAAACTGTCACACTTGAAATTGTCACAATTCAAACTGTCACACATCAAATTGTCACAATTCAAACCTTCACACTTCAAATTGTCACACTTCATACTGTCACACTACAAACTGTCACACATCAAATTGTCACACTTCATACTGTCACACTTCAAACTGTCACACATCACATTGTTACAATTCAAACTGTCACACTACAAAGTGTCACACATCAAAATGTCACATTCAAACTGTCACAATACAAATTGTCACTCATCAAATTGTCACACTTCATACTGTCACACTTCAAACTGTCACACATCACATTGTCACAATTCAAACTGTCACACTTCAAACTGTCACACATCAAATTGTCACAATTCAAACTGTCACACTTCAAACTGTCACACTTCAAACTGTCACACTTCAAATTGTCACAGTTCAAAATGTCACAATTCAAACTGTAACATTTCAAATTGTCACAATTCAAACTGCCACACTTCAAACTGTCACAATTCAAACTGTCACATTTCACACTGTCACTATTCAAACTGTCACACTTCAGACTGTCACACTTCAAAATGTCACATTTCAAATTGTCACACTTCAAACTGTCACACTTCAAACCGTCACACGACAAACTGTCACAGTTCAGACTGTTACACTTCAAACTGTCACAAATCATATTGTCACAATTGAAACTATCACACTTCAAACTGTCACACTTCAAACTGTCACACTTCAAACTGTCACACATCAAATTGTCACAATTCAAACCATGACACTTCAAATTGTCACTCTTCATACTGTCACACTTCAAACTGTCACACATCAAAATGTCACACTTCATACTGTCACCCTTCAAACTGTCACACATCACATTGTCACAACTCAAGCTGTTACACTTCAAACTGTCACACATCAACTTGTCACAATTCAAACCTTCACACTTCAAATTGTCACTCTTCATACTGTCACACTTCAAACTGTCACACATCAAATTGTCACACTTCATACTGTCACACTTCGAACTGTCACACATCAAAATGTCACACTTCATACTGTCACACTTCAAACTGTCACACATCACATATTCACAACTCAAGCTTTTACACTTCAAACTGTCACACAACAAATTGTCACAATTCAAACTGTCACACTTCAAACTGTCTCAGTTCAAACTGGCACACATCAAACTGTCACACATCAAAATGTCAAACTTCAAACTGTCACACATTAAATTGTCAAACTTCAAACTGTCACACTTCAAATTGTCACACTTCAAACTGTCACACTTCAAAACGTCCGACCCCAAACTGTCACTCTTCAAACTGTCACATTTCCAATTGTCACACTTCAAACCGTCACACTTCAAATTGTCACAATTCAAACTGTCACACTTGAAATTGTCACAATTCAAACTGTCACACATCAAATTGTCACAATTCAAACCTTCACACTTCAAATTGTCACACTTCATACTGTCACACTACAAACTGTCACACAACAAATTGTCACATTTCATACTGTCACACTTCAAATTGTCACACTTCATACTGTCACACATCAAACTGTCACACTTCAAACTGTCACACATCAAATTGTCACAATTCAAATGGTCACACTTCAAACTGTCACACATCAAATAGTCACACTTCATACTGTTACACTTCAAACTGTCACACATCATATTGTCACAATTCAAACTGTTACACTTCAAACTGTCACACATCAAATTGTCACAATTCAAACCATCACACTTCAAATTGTCACTCTTCATACTTTCACACTTCAAACTGTCACACATCAAATTGTCACAATTCATACTGTCACACTTCAAAATGTCACACATCACATTGCCACAATTCAAACTTTCACACTTCAAACTGTTACACATCAAATTGTCACAATTCAAACTCTCACACTTCAAATTGTCACAATTCAAACTCTCACACTTCAAACTGTCACACTTCAAACTGTCAGACATTAAATTGTCAAACTTCAAACTGTCACACTTCAAATTGTCACACTTCAAACTGTCACACTTCAAAACGTCCGACCCCAAACTGTCAGTCTTCAAACTGTCACATTTCCAATTGTCACAATTCAAACTGTCACACTTGAAATTGTCACAATTCAAACTGTCACACATCAAATTGTCACAATTCAAACCTTCACACTTCAAATTGTCACACTTCATACTGTCACACTTCAAACTGTCACACATCAAATTGTCACATTTGATACTGTCACACTTCAAATTGTCACACTTCATACTGTCACACATCAAACTGTCACACTTCAAACTGTCACACATCAAATTGTCACAATTCAAATGGTCACACTTCAAACTGTCACACATCAAATAGTCACACTTCATACTGTTACACTTCAAACTGTCACACATCATATTGTCACAATTCAAACTGTCACACCTCAAACTGTCACACTTCAAACTGTCACACATCAAATTGTCACAATTCAAACCATCACACTTCAAATTGTCACTCTTCATACTGTAACACATCAAATTGTCACAATTCAAACTGTCACACTTCAAACTGTCACACATCAAATTGTCACAATTCAAACTATCACACTTCAAACTGTCACTCTTCATACTTTCACACTTCAAACTGTCACACATCAAATTGTCACAATTCAAACTGTCACACTTCAAAATGTCACACATCACATTGCCACAATTCAAACTTTCACACTTCAAACTGTTACACATCAAATTGTCACAATTCAAACTCTCACACTTCAAACTGTCACACTTCAAACTGTCAGACATTAAATTGTCAAACTTCAAACTGTCACACTTCAAATTGTCACACTTCAAACTGTCACACTTCAAAACGTCCGACCCCAAACTGTCACTCTTCAAACTGTCACATTTCCAATTGTCACACTTCAAACCGTCACACTTCAAACTGTCACAATTCAAACTGTCACACTTGAAATTGTCACAATTCAAACTGTCACACATCAAATTGTCACAATTCAAACCTTCACACTTCAAATTGTCACACTTCATACTGTCACACTTCAAACTGTCACACATCAAATTGTCACATTTGATACTGTCACACTTCAAATTGTCACACTTCATACTGTCACACATCAAACTGTCACACTTCAAACTGTCACACATCAAATTGTCACAATTCAAATGGTCACACTTCAAACTGTCACACATCAAATAGTCACACTTCATACTGTTACACTTCAAACTGTCACACATCATATTGTCACAATTCAAACTGTCACACCTCAAACTGTCACACTTCAAACTGTCACACATCAAATTGTCACAATTCAAACCATCACACTTCAAATTGTCACTCTTCATACTGTAACACATCAAATTGTCACAATTCAAACTGTCACACTTCAAACTGTCACACATCAAATTGTCACAATTCAAACTATCACACTTCAAACTGTCACTCTTCATACTTTCACACTTCAAACTGTCACACATCAAATTGTCACAATTCATACTGTCACACTTCAAAATGTCACACATCACATTGCCACAATTCAAACTTTCACACTTCAAACTGTTACACATCAAATTGTCACAATTCAAACTCTCACACTTCAAACTGTCACACTTCAAACTGTCTGACATCAAATTGTCAAACTTCAAACTGTCACACATCAAATTGACACAATTCATACTGTCAGACTTCAAACTGTCACACATCACATTGTCACAATTGAAACTTTCACACTTCAAACTGTCACACTTCAAACTGTCACACTTCAAACTGTCACACATCAAATTGTCACAATTCAAACCATGACACTTTAAATTGTCACTCTTCATACTGTCACTCTTCAAACTGTCACACTTCAAACTGTCACACTTCAAAATGTCACATTTCAAATTGTCGCACTTCAAACTGTCACACATCAAATTGTCACAATTCAAACTATCACACTTCAAACTGTCACTCTTCATACTTTCACACTTCAAACTGTCACACATCAAATTGTCACAATTCATACTGTCACACTTCAAAATGTCACACATCAAATTGCCACAATTCAAACTTTCACACTTCAAACTGTTACACATCAAATTGTCACAATTCAAACTCTCACACTTCAAACTGTCACACTTCAAACTGTCTGACATCAAATTGTCAAACTTCAAACTGTCACACATCAAATTGACACAATTCATACTGTCAGACTTCAAAATGTCACACATCACATTGTAACAATTCAAACAGTCACACTTCAAACTGTCACACATCAATTTGTCACAATTCAAACCATCACACTTGAAATTGTCACTCTTCATACTGTCAAACTTCAAACTGTCACACATCAAATTGTCACACTTCATACTGTCACACTTCAAACTGTCACACATCACATTGTCACAATTCAAACTGTCACACTTCAAACTGTCACACATCAAATTCTCACAATTCAAACTGTCACACTTCAAACTGTCACACTTCAAACTGTCACACCTCAAACTGTCACACTTCAAATTGTCACAGTTCAAACTGTCACAATTCAAACTGTAACATTTCAAATTGTCACAATTCAAACTGCCACACTTCAACTGTCACAATTCAAACCATCACACTTCAAATTGTCACTCTTCATACTGTAACACATCAAATTGTCACAATTCAAACTGTCACACTTCAAACTGTCACACATCAAATTGTCACAATTCAAACTATCACACTTCAAACTGTCACTCTTCATACTTTCACACTTCAAACTGTCACACATCAAATTGTCACAATTCATACTGTCACACTTCAAAATGTCACACATCACATTGCCACAATTCAAACTTTCACACTTCAAACTGTTACACATGAAATTGTCACAATTCAAACTCTCACACTTCAAACTGTCACACTTCAAACTGTCTGACATCAAATTGTCAAACTTCAAACTGTCACACATCAAATTGACACAATTCATACTGTCAGACTTCAAACTGTCACACATCACATTGTAACAATTCAAACAGTCACACTTCAAACTGTCACACATCAATTTGTCACAATTCAAACCATCGCACTTGAAATTGTCACGCTTCATACTGTCACACTTCAAACTGTCACACATCAAATTGTCACACTTCATACTGTCACACTTCAAACTGTCACACATCACATTGTCACAATTCAAACTGTCACACTTCAAACTGTCACACATCAAATTGTCACAATTCAAACAGTCACACTTCAAACTGTCACACTTCAAACTGTCACACCTCAAACTGTCACACTTCAAATTGTCACAGTTCAAACTGTCACAATTCAAACTGTAACATTTCAAATTGTCACAATTCAAACTGCCACACTTCAAACTGTCACAATTCAAACTGTCACATTTCACACTGTCACTCTTCAAACTGTCACACTTCAAACTGTCACACTTCAAAATGTCACATTTCAAATTGTCACACTTCAAACTGTCACACTTCAAAACGTCACACGACAAACTGTCACACTTCATACCGTTACACTTCAAACTGTCACAAATCATATTGTCACAATTGAAACTTTCACACTTCAAACTGTCACACTTCAAACTGTCACACTTCAAACTGTCACACATCAAATTGTCACAATTCAAACCATGACACTTTAAATTGTCACTCTTCATACTGTCACACTTCAAACTGTCACACATCAAATTGTCACACTTCATACTGTCACACATCAAACTGTCACACTTCAAACTGTCACACTTCAAATTGTCACAGTTCAAACTGTCACAATTCAAACTGTAACATTTCAAATTGTCACAATTCAAACTGCCACACTTCAACTGTCACAATTCAAACTGTCACATTTCACACTGTCACTCTTCAAACTGTCACACTTCAAACTGTCACACTTCAAAATGTCACATTTCAAATTGTCACACTTCAAACTGTCACACATCAAATTGTCACAATTCAAACTATCACACTTCAAACTGTCACTCTTCATACTTTCACACTTCAAACTGTCACACATCAAATTGTCACAATTCATACTGTCACACTTCAAAATGTCACACATCAAATTGCCACAATTCAAACTTTCACACTTCAAACTGTTACACATCAAATTGTCACAATTCAAACTCTCACACTTCAAACTGTCACACTTCAAACTGTCTGACATCAAATTGTCAAACTTCAAACTGTCACACATCAAATTGACACAATTCATACTGTCAGACTTCAAAATGTCACACATCACATTGTAACAATTCAAACAGTCACACTTCAAACTGTCACACATCAATTTGTCACAATTAAAACCATCACACTTGAAATTGTCACTCTTCATACTGTCACACTTCAAACTGTCACACATCAAATTGTCACACTTCATACTGTCACACTTCAAACTGTCACACATCACATTGTCACAATTCAAACTGTCACACTTCAAACTGTCACACATCAAATTCTCACAATTCAAACTGTCACACTTCAAACTGTCACACTTCAAACTGTCACACCTCAAACTGTCACACTTCAAATTGTCACAGTTCAAACTGTCACAATTCAAACTGTAACATTTCAAATTGTCACAATTCAAACTGCCACACTTCAACTGTCACAATTCAAACTGTCACATTTCACACTGTCACTCTTCAAACTGTCACACTTCAAACTGTCACACTTCAAAATGTCACATTTCAAATTGTCACACTTCAAACTGTCACACTTCAAAACGTCACACGACAAACTGTCACACTTCATACTGCTACACTTCAAACTGTCACAAATCATATTGTCACAAATGAAACTATCACACTTCAAACTGTCACACTTCAAACTGTCACACTTCAAACTGTCACACATCAAATTGTCACAATTCAAACCATGACACTTCAAATTGTCACTCTTCATACTGTCACACTTCAAACTGTCACACATCAAATTGTCACACTTCATACTGTCACACATCAAATTGTCACAATTCAAACTGTCACACTTCAAACTGTCACACTTCAAACTGTCACACCTCAAACTGTCACACTTCAAATTGTCACAGTTCAAACAGTCACAATTCAAACTGTAACATTTCAAATTGTCACAATTCAAACTGCCACACTTCAACTGTCACAATTCAAACTGTCACATTTCACACTGTCACTCTTCAAACTGTCACACTTCAAACTGTCACACTTCAAAATGTCACATTTCAA
Organism: Heterodontus francisci; assembly: GCF_036365525.1. Lineage (NCBI taxonomy): Eukaryota > Metazoa > Chordata > Chondrichthyes > Heterodontiformes > Heterodontidae > Heterodontus > Heterodontus francisci. Next base: position 25,739,498 of record NC_090412.1, on the reverse strand, counting down.
ATTGTCACACTTCAAACTGTCACACTTCAAAACGTCACACGACAAACTGTCACACTTCATACTGTTACACTTCAAACTGTCACAAATCATATTGTCACAATTGAAACTATCACACTTCAAACTGTCACAATTCAAACTGTCACACTTCAAACTGTCACACATCAAATTGTCACAATTCAAACTATCACACTTCAAACTGTCACTCTTCATACTTTCACACTTCAAACTGTCACACATCAAATTGTCACAATTCATACTGTCACACTTCAAAATGTCACACATCACATTGCCACAATTCAAACTTTCACACTTCAAACTGTTACACATCAAATTGTCACAATTCAAACTCTCACACTTCAAACTGTCACACTTCAAACTGTCTGACATCAAATTGTCAAACTTCAAACTGTCACACATCAAATTGACACAATTCATACTGGCAGAGTTCAAAATGTCACACATCACATTGTAACAATTCAAACAGTCACACTTCAAACTGTCACACATCAATTTGTCACAATTCAAACCATCACACTTGAAATTGTCACTCTTCATACTGTCACACTTCAAACTGTCACACATCAAATTGTCACACTTCATACTGTCACACTTCAAACTGTCACACATCACATTGTCACAATTCAAACTGTCACACTTCAAACTGTCACACATCAAATTCTCACAATTCAAACTGTCACACTTCAAACTGTCACACTTCAAACTGTCACACCTCAAAATGTCACACTTCAAATTGTCACAGTTCAAACTGTCACAATTCAAACTGTAACATTTCAAATTGTCACAATTCAAACTGCCACACTTCAACTGTCACAATTCAAACTGTCACATTTCACACTGTCACTCTTCAAACTGTCACACTTCAAACTGTCACACTTCAAAATGTCACATTTCAAATTGTCACACTTCAAACTGTCACACTTCAAAACGTCACACGACAAACTGTCACACTTCATACTGCTACACTTCAAACTGTCACAAATCATATTGTCACAATTGAAACTATCACACTTCAAACTGTCACACTTCAAACTGTCACACATCAAATTGTCACAATTCAAACCATGACACTTCAAATTGTCACTCTTCATACTGTCACACTTCAAACTGTCACACATCAAATTGTCACACTTCATACTGTCACACATCAAATTGTCACAATTCAAACTGTCACACTTCAAACTGTCACACTTCAAACTGTCACACCTCAAACTGTCACACTTCAAATTGTCACAGTTCAAACAGTCACAATTCAAACTGTAACATTTCAAATTGTCACAATTCAAACTGCCACACTTCAACTGTCACAATTCAAACTGTCACATTTCACACTGTCACTCTTCAAACTGTCACACTTCAAACTGTCACACTTCAAAATGTCACATTTCAAATTGTCACACTTCAAACTGTCACACTTCAAAACGTCACACGACAAACCGTCACACTTCATACTGTTACACTTCAAACTGTCACAAATCATATTGTCACAATTGAAACTATCACACTTCAAACTGTCACACTTCAAACTGTCACACTTCAAACTGTCACACATCAAATTGTCACAATTCAAACCATGACACTTCAAATTGTCACTCTTCATACTGTCACACTTCAAACTGTCACACATCAAATTGTCACACTTCATACTGTCACACTTCGAACTGTCACACATCACATTGTCACAACTCAAGCTGTTACACTTCAAACTGTCACACAACAAATTGTCACAATTCAAACTGTCACACTTCAAACTGTCTCAGTTCAAACTGGCACACATCAAACTGTCACACATCAAAATGTCAAACTTCAAACTGTCACACATTAAATTGTCAAACTTCAAACTGTCACACTTCAAATTGTCACACTTCAAACTGTCACACTTCAAAACGTCCGACCCCAAACTGTCACTCTTCAAACTGTCACATTTCCTATTGTCACACTTCAAACCGTCACACTTCAAACTGTCACAATTCAAACTGTCACACTTGAAATTGTCACAATTCAAACTGTCACACATCAAATTGTCACAATTCAAACCTTCACACTTCAAATTGTCACACTTCATACTGTCACACTTCAAACTGTCACACATCAAATTGTCACATTTCATACTGTCACACTTCAAATTGTCACACTTCATACTGTCACACATCAAACTGTCACACTTCAAACTGTCACACATCAAATTGTCACAATTCAAATGGTCACACTTCAAACTGTCACACATCAAATAGTCACACTTCATACTGTTACACTTCAAAATGTCACACATCATATTGTCACAATTCAAACTGTCACACCTCAAACTGTCACACTTCAAACTGTCACACATCAAATTGTCACAATTCAAACCAACACACTTCAAATTGTCACTCTTCATACTGTAACACATCAAATTGTCACAATTCAAACTGTCACACATCAAACTGTCACACATCAAATTGTCACAATTCAAACTATCACACTTCAAACTGTCACTCTTCATACTTTCACACTTCAAACTGTCACACATCAAATTGTCACAATTCATACTGTCACACTTCAAAATGTCACACATCACATTGCCACAATTCAAACTTTCACACTTCAAACTGTTACACATCAAATTGTCACAATTCAAACTCTCACACTTCAAACTGTCACACTTCAAACTGTCTGACATCAAATTGTCAAACTTCAAACTGTCACACATCAAATGGACACAATTCATACTGTCAGAATTCAAACTGTCACACATCACATTGTAACAATTCAAACAGTCACACTTCAAACTGTCACACATCAATTTGTCACAATTCAAACCATCACCCTTGAAATTGTCACCCTTCATACTGTCACACTTCAAACTGTCACACATCAAATTGTCACACTTCATACTGTCACACTTCAAACTGTCACACATCACATTGTCACAATTCAAACTGTCACACTTCAAACTGTCACACATCAAATTGTCACAATTCAAACTGTCACACTTCAAACTGTAACATTTCAAAGTGTCACAATTCAAACTGCCACACTTCAAACTGTCACAATTCAAACTGTCGCATTTCACACTGTCACTCTTCAAACTGTCACACTTCAAACTGTCACACTTCAAAATGTCACATTTCAAATTGTCACACTTCAAATTGTCACACTTCAAACCGTCACACTTCAAACTGTCACACTTCATACTGTTACACTTCAAACTGTCACAAATCATATTGTCACAATTGAAACTATCACACTTCAAACTGTCACACTTCAAACTGTCACACTTCAAACTGTCACACATCAAATTGTCACATTTCAAATTGTCACACTTCAAACTGTCACACTTCAAACCGTCACACTTCAAACTGTCACACTTCATACTGTTACACTTCAAACTGTCACAAATCATATTGTCACAATTGAAACTATCACACTACAAACTGTCACACTTCAAACTGTCACACTTCAAACTGTCACACATCAAATTGTCACAATTCAAACCATGACACTTCAAATTGTCACTCTTCATACTGTCACACTTCAAACTGTCACACATCACATTGTCACAACTCAAGCTGTTACACTTCAAACTGTCACACAACAAATTGTCACAATTCAAACTGTCACACTTCAAACTTTCTCAGTTCAAACTGGCACACATCAAACTGTCACACATCAAAATGTCAAACTTCAAACTGTCACACATTAAATTGTCAAACTTCAAACAGTCACACTTCAAATTGTCACACTTCAAACTGTCACACTTCAAAACGTCCGACCCCAAACTGTCACTCTTCAAACTGTCACATTTCCGATTGTCACACTTCAAACCGTCACACTTCAAACTGTCACAATTCAAACTGTCACACTTGAAATCGTCACAATTCAAACTGTCACACATCAGCTTGTCACAATTCAAACCTTCACACTTCAAATTGTCACTCTTCATACAGTCACACTTCAAACTGTCACACATCAAATTGTCACACTTCATACTGTCACACTTCGAACTGTCACACATCAAAATGTCACACTTCATACTGTCACACTTCAAACTGTCACACATCACATTGTCACAACTCAAGCTGTTACACTTCAAACTGTCACACAACAAATTGTCACAATTCAAACTGTCACACTTCAAACTGTCTCAGTTCAAACTGGCACACATCAAACTGTCACACATCAAAATGTCAAACTTCAAACTGTCACACATTAAATTGTCAAACTTCAAACTGTCACACTTCAAATTGTCACACTTCAAACTGTCACACTTCAAAACGTCCGACCCCAAACTGTCACTCTTCAAACTGTCACATTTCCAATTGTCACACTTCAAACCGTCACACTTCAAACTGTCACAATTCAAACTGTCACACTTGAAATTGTCACAATTCAAACTGTCACACATCAAATTGTCACAATTCAAACCTTCACATTTCAAATTGTCACACTTCATACTGTCACACTACAAACTGTCACACATCAAATTGTCACATTTCATACTGTCACACTTCAAATTGTCACACTTCATACTGTCACACATCAAACTGTCACACTTCAAACTGTCACACATCAAATTGTCACAATTCAAATGGTCACACTTCAAACTGTCACACATCAAATAGTCACACTTCAAACTGTTACAATTCAAACTGTCACACATCATATTGTCACAATTCAAACTGTCACACTTCAAACTGTCACACTTCAAACTGTCACACATCAAATTGTCACAATTCAAACCATCACACTTCAAATTGTCACTCTTCAAACTGTAACACATCAAATTGTCACAATTCAAACTGTCACACTTCAAACTGTCACACATCAAATTGTCACAATTCAAACTATCACACTTCAAACTGTCACTCTTCATACTTTCACACTTCAAACTGTCACACATCAAATTGTCACAATTCATACTGTCACACTTCAAAATGTCACACATCACATTGCCACAATTCAAACTTTCACACTTCAAACTGTTACACATCAAATTGTCACAATTCAAACTCTCACAATTCAAACTGTCACACTTCAAACAGTCAGACATCAAATTGTCAAACTTCAAACTGTCACACATCAAATTGACACAATTGATACTGTCACACTTCAAACTGTCACACATCACATTGTAAAAATTCAAACAGTCATACTTCAAACTGTCAGACATCAATTTGTCACAATTCAAACCATCACACTTCAAATTGTCACACTTCATATTGTCACACTTCAAACGGTCACACATCAAATTGTCACAGTTCAAACTGTCACTCTTCATACTGTCGCACTTCGAACTGTCACACATCAAATTGTCACACTTCATACTGTCACACTTCAAACTGTCACACATCACATTGTCACAATTCAAACTTTCACACTTCAAACTGTTACACATCAAATTGTCACATTCAAACTGTCACACTTCGAATTGTCACACTTCATACTGTCACACTTCAAACTGTCACACATCACATTGTCACAACTCAAGCTGTTACACTTCAAACTGTCACACAACAAATTGTCACAATTCAAACTGTCACACTTCAAACTTTCTCAGTTCAAACTGGCACACATCAAACTGTCACACATCAAAATGTCAAACTTCAAACTGTCACACATTAAATTGTCAAACTTCAAACAGTCACACTTCAAATTGTCACACTTCAAACTGTCACACTTCAAAACGTCCGACCCCAAACTGTCACTCTTCAAACTGTCACATTTCCAATTGTCACACTTCAAACCGTCACACTTCAAACTGTCACAATTCAAACTGTCACACTTGAAATCGTCACAATTCAAACTGTCACACATCAACTTGTCACAATTCAAACCTTCACACTTCAAATTGTCACTCTTCATACTGTCACACTTCAAACTGTCACACATCAAATTGTCACACTTCATACTGTCACACTTCGAACTGTCACACATCAAAATGTCACACTTCATACTGTCACACTTCAAACTGTCACACATCACATTGTCACAACTCAAGCTGTTACACTTCAAACTGTCACACAACAAATTGTCACAATTCAAACTGTCACACTTCAAACTGTCTCAGTTCAAACTGGCACACATCAAACTGTCACACATCAAAATGTCAAACTTCAAACTGTCACACATTAAATTGTCAAACTTCAAACTGTCACACTTCAAATTGTCACACTTCAAACTGTCACACTTCAAAACGTCCGACCCCAAACTGTCACTCTTCAAACTGTCACATTTCCAATTGTCACACTTCAAACCGTCACACTTCAAACTGTCACAATTCAAACTGTCACACTTGAAATTGTCACAATTCAAACTGTCACACATCAAATTGTCACAATTCAAACCTTCACATTTCAAATTGTCACACTTCATACTGTCACACTACAAACTGTCACACATCAAATTGTCACATTTCATACTGTCACACTTCAAATTGTCACACTTCATACTGTCACACATCAAACTGTCACACTTCAAACTGTCACACATCAAATTGTCACAATTCAAATGGTCACACTTCAAACTGTCACACATCAAATAGTCACACTTCAAACTGTTACAATTCAAACTGTCACACATCATATTGTCACAATTCAAACTGTCACACTTCAAACTGTCACACTTCAAACTGTCACACATCAAATTGTCACAATTCAAACCATCACACTTCAAATTGTCACTCTTTAAACTGTAACACATCAAATTGTCACAATTCAAACTGTCACACTTCAAACTGTCACACATCAAATTGTCACAATTCAAACTATCACACTTCAAACTGTCACTCTTCATACTTTCACACTTCAAACTGTCACACTTCAAATTGTCACAATTCATACTGTCACACTTCAAAATGTCACACATCACATTGCCACAATTCAAACTTTCACACTTCAAACTGTTACACATCAAATTGTCACAATTCAAACTCTCACACTTCAAACTGTCACACTTCAAACAGTCAGACATCAAATTGTCAAACTTCAAACTGTCACACATCAAATTGACACAATTGATACTGTCACACTTCAAACTGTCACACATCACATTGTAACAATTCAAACAGTCATACTTCAAACTGTCACACATCAATTTGTCACAATTCAAACCATCACACTTCAAATTGTCACACTTCATATTGTCACACTTCAAACGGTCACACATCAAATTGTCACAGTTCAAACTGTCACTCTTCATACTGTCGCACTTCAAACTGTCACACATCAAATTGTCACACTTCATACTGTCACACTTCAAACTGTCACACATCACATTGTCACAATTCAAACTTTCACACTTCAAACTGTTACACATCAAATTGTCACATTCAAACTGTCACACTTCGAATTGTCACACTTCATACTGTCACAATTCAAACTGTCACACTTCAAACTGTCACACTTCATAATGCCACACATCAAGCTGTCATACACCAAATTGTCACAATTCATACTGTCACACTTCAAAATGTCACACATCACATTGTCACAATTCAAACTTTCGCACTTCAAACAGTCACACATCAAATTGTTACAATTCAAACTCTCACACTTCAAACTATCACACTTCAAACTGTCACCCATCAAATTGCCAAACTTCAAACTGTCACACATCAAATTGTCAAACTTCAAACTGTCACAATTGAAATTGTCACAATTCAAACCATCACACTTCAAACTGTCACACTTCAACTGTCACACTTCATACTGTCGCACTTCGAACTGTCACACATCAAATTGTCACACTTCATACTGTCACACTTCAAACTGTCACACATCAAAATGTCACATTCAAACTGTCACAATACAAATTGTCACTCATCAAATTATCACACTTCATACTGTCACACTTCAAACTGTCACACATCACATTGTCACAATTCTAACTCTCACACTTCAAACTGTCACACTTCAAACTGTCAGACATCAAATTGTTAGACTTCAAACTGTCACACATCAAATTGACACAATTGATACTGTCACACTTCAAACTGTTACACATCACATTGTAACAATTCAAACAGTCATACTTCAAACTGTCACACATCAATTTGTCACAATTCAAACCATCACACTTCAAATTGTCACACTTCATATTGTCACACTTCAAACGGTCACACATCAAATTGTCACAGTTCAAACTGTCACTCTTCATACTGTCGCACTTCGAACTGTCACACATCAAATTGTCACACTTCATACTGTCACACTTCAAACTGTCACACATCACATTGTCACAATTCAAACTTTCACACTTCAAACTGTTACACATCAAATTGTCACATTCAAACTGTCACACTTCGAATTGTCACACTTCATACTGTCACAATTCAAACTGTCACACTTCAAACTGTCACACTTCATAATGCCACACATCAAGCTGTCACACACCAAATTGTCACAATTCAAACATTCGCACTTCAAACAGTCACACATCAAATTGTTACAATTCAAACTCTCACATTTCAAACTATCACACTTCAAACTGTCACCCATCAAATTGCCAAACTTCAAACTGTCACACATCAAATTGTCAAACTTCAAACTGTCACAATTGAAATTGTCACAATTCAAACCATCACACTTCAAACTGTCACACTTCAACTGTCACACTTCATACTGTCGCACTTCGAACTGTCACACATCAAATTGTCACACTTCATACTGTCACACTACAAAGTGTCACACATCAAAATGTCACATTCAAACTGTCACAATACAAATTGTCACTCATCAAATTGTCACACTTCATACTGTCACCCTTCAAACTGTCACACATCACATTGTCACACCTCAAGCTGTCACACTTCAAACTGTCACACAACAAATTGTCACGATTCAAACTGTCACACTTCAAACTGTCTCAGTTCAAACTGGCACACATCAAACTGTCACACATCAAAATCTCAAACTTCAAACTGTCACACATTAAATTGTCAAACTTCAAACTGTCACACTTCAAATTGTCACACTTCAAACTGTCACACTTCAAAACGTCCGACCCCAAACTGTCACTCTTCAAACTGTCACATTTGCAATTGTCACACTTCAAACCGTCACACTTCAAACTGTCACAATTCAAACTGTCACACTTGAAATTGTCACAATTCAAACTGTCACACATCAAATTGTCACAATTCAAACCTTCACACTTCAAATTGTCACACATCATACTGTCACACTTCAAACTGTCACACTTCAAATTGTCACATTTCATACTGTCACACTTCAAATTGTCACACTTCATACTGTCACACATCAAACTGTCACACTTCAAACTGTCACACATCAAATTGTCACAATTCAAATGGTCACGCTTCAAACTGTCACACATCAAATAGTCACACTTCATACTGTTACACTTCAAACTGTCACACATCATATTGTCACAATTCAAACTGTCACACCTCAAACTGTCACACTTCAAACTGTCACACATCAAATTGTCACAATTCAAACCATCACACTTCAAATTGTCACTCTTCATACTGTAACACATCAAATTGTCACACTTCATACTGTCACACATCAAACTGTCACACTTCAAACTGTCACACATCAAATTGTCACAATTCAAATGGTCACACTTCAAACTGTCACACATCAAATAGTCACACTTCATACTGTTACACTTCAAACTGTCACACATCATATTGTCACAATTCAAACTGTCACACCTCAAACTGTCACACTTCAAACTGTCACACATCAAATTGTCACAATTCAAACCATCACACTTCAAATTGTCACTCTTCATACTGTAACACATCAAATTGTCACAATTCAAACTGTCACACTTCAAACTGTCACACATCAAATTGTCACAATTCAAACTATCACACTTCAAACTGTCACTCTTCATACTTTCACACTTCAAACTGTCACACATCAAATTGTCACAATTCATACTGTCACACTTCAAAATGTCACACATCACATTGCCACAATTCAAACTTTCACACTTCAAACTGTTACACATCAAATTGTCACAATTCAAACTCTCACACTTCAAACTGTCACACTTCAAACTGTCTGACATCAAATTGTCAAACTTCAAACTGTCACACATCAAATTGACACAATTCATACTGTCAGACTTCAAAATGTCACACATCACATTGTAACAATTCAAACAGTCACACTTCAAACTGTCACACATCAATTTGTCACAATTAAAACCATCACACTTGAAATTGTCACTCTTCATACTGTCACACTTCAAACTGTCACACATCAAATTGTCACACTTCATACTGTCACACTTCAAACTGTCACACATCACATTGTCACAATTCAAACTGTCACACTTCAAACTGTCACACATCAAATTGTCACAATTCAAACTGTCACACTTCAAACTGTCACACTTCAAACTGTCACACCTCAAACTGTCACACTTCAAATTGTCACAGTTCAAACTGTCACAATTCAAACTGTAACATTTCAAATTGTCACAATTCAAACTGCCACACTGCAAACTGTCACAATTCAAACTGTCACATTTCACACTGTCACTCTTCAAACTGTCACACTTCAAACTGTCACACTTCAAAATGTCACATTTCAAATTGTCACACTTCATACTGTCACACTTCAAACTGTCACACATCAAATTGTCACATTTCATACTGTCACACTTCAAATTGTCACACTTCATACTGTCACACATCAAACTGTCACACTTCAAACTGTCACACATCAAATTGTCACAATTCAAATGGTCACACTTCAAACTGTCACACATCAAATAGTCACACTTCATACTGTTACACTTCAAAATGTCACACATCATATTGTCACAATTCAAACTGTCACACCTCAAACTGTCACACTTCAAACTGTCACACATCAAATTGTCACAATTCAAACCAACACACTTCAAATTGTCACTCTTCATACTGTAACACATCAAATTGTCACAATTCAAACTGTCACACATCAAACTGTCACACATCAAATTGTCACAATTCAAACTATCACACTTCAAACTGTCACTCTTCATACTTTCACACTTCAAACTGTCACACATCAAATTGTCACAATTCATACTGTCACACTTCAAAATGTCACACATCACATTGCCACAATTCAAACTTTCACACTTCAAACTGTTACACATCAAATTGTCACAATTCAAACTCTCACACTTCAAACTGTCACACTTCAAACTGTCTGACATCAAATTGTCAAACTTCAAACTGTCACACATCAAATGGACACAATTCATACTGTCAGAATTCAAACTGTCACACATCACATTGTAACAATTCAAACAGTCACACTTCAAACTGTCACACATCAATTTGTCACAATTCAAACCATCACCCTTGAAATTGTCACCCTTCATACTGTCACACTTCAAACTGTCACACATCAAATTGTCACACTTCATACTGTCACACTTCAAACTGTCACACATCACATTGTCACAATTCAAACTGTCACACTTCAAACTGTCACACATCAAATTGTCACAATTCAAACTGTCACACTTCAAACTGTAACATTTCAAAGTGTCACAATTCAAACTGCCACACTTCAAACTGTCACAATTCAAACTGTCGCATTTCACACTGTCACTCTTCAAACTGTCACACTTCAAACTGTCACACTTCAAAATGTCACATTTCAAATTGTCACACTTCAAATTGTCACACTTCAAACCGTCACACTTCAAACTGTCACACTTCATACTGTTACACTTCAAACTGTCACAAATCATATTGTCACAATTGAAACTATCACACTTCAAACTGTCACACTTCAAACTGTCACACTTCAAACTGTCACACATCAAATTGTCACATTTCAAATTGTCACACTTCAAACTGTCACACTTCAAACCGTCACACTTCAAACTGTCACACTTCATACTGTTACACTTCAAACTGTCACAAATCATATTGTCACAATTGAAACTATCACACTACAAACTGTCACACTTCAAACTGTCACACTTCAAACTGTCACACATCAAATTGTCACAATTCAAACCATGACACTTCAAATTGTCACTCTTCATACTGTCACACTTCAAACTGTCACACATCACATTGTCACAACTCAAGCTGTTACACTTCAAACTGTCACACAACAAATTGTCACAATTCAAACTGTCACACTTCAAACTTTCTCAGTTCAAACTGGCACACATCAAACTGTCACACATCAAAATGTCAAACTTCAAACTGTCACACATTAAATTGTCAAACTTCAAACAGTCACACTTCAAATTGTCACACTTCAAACTGTCACACTTCAAAACGTCCGACCCCAAACTGTCACTCTTCAAACTGTCACATTTCCGATTGTCACACTTCAAACCGTCACACTTCAAACTGTCACAATTCAAACTGTCACACTTGAAATCGTCACAATTCAAACTGTCACACATCAGCTTGTCACAATTCAAACCTTCACACTTCAAATTGTCACTCTTCATACAGTCACACTTCAAACTGTCACACATCAAATTGTCACACTTCATACTGTCACACTTCGAACTGTCACACATCAAAATGTCACACTTCATACTGTCACACTTCAAACTGTCACACATCACATTGTCACAACTCAAGCTGTTACACTTCAAACTGTCACACAACAAATTGTCACAATTCAAACTGTCACACTTCAAACTGTCTCAGTTCAAACTGGCACACATCAAACTGTCACACATCAAAATGTCAAACTTCAAACTGTCACACATTAAATTGTCAAACTTCAAACTGTCACACTTCAAATTGTCACACTTCAAACTGTCACACTTCAAAACGTCCGACCCCAAACTGTCACTCTTCAAACTGTCACATTTCCAATTGTCACACTTCAAACCGTCACACTTCAAACTGTCACAATTCAAACTGTCACACTTGAAATTGTCACAATTCAAACTGTCACACATCAAATTGTCACAATTCAAACCTTCACATTTCAAATTGTCACACTTCATACTGTCACACTACAAACTGTCACACATCAAATTGTCACATTTCATACTGTCACACTTCAAATTGTCACACTTCATACTGTCACACATCAAACTGTCACACTTCAAACTGTCACACATCAAATTGTCACAATTCAAATGGTCACACTTCAAACTGTCACACATCAAATAGTCACACTTCAAACTGTTACAATTCAAACTGTCACACATCATATTGTCACAATTCAAACTGTCACACTTCAAACTGTCACACTTCAAACTGTCACACATCAAATTGTCACAATTCAAACCATCACACTTCAAATTGTCACTCTTCAAACTGTAACACATCAAATTGTCACAATTCAAACTGTCACACTTCAAACTGTCACACATCAAATTGTCACAATTCAAACTATCACACTTCAAACTGTCACTCTTCATACTTTCACACTTCAAACTGTCACACATCAAATTGTCACAATTCATACTGTCACACTTCAAAATGTCACACATCACATTGCCACAATTCAAACTTTCACACTTCAAACTGTTACACATCAAATTGTCACAATTCAAACTCTCACAATTCAAACTGTCACACTTCAAACAGTCAGACATCAAATTGTCAAACTTCAAACTGTCACACATCAAATTGACACAATTGATACTGTCACACTTCAAACTGTCACACATCACATTGTAAAAATTCAAACAGTCATACTTCAAACTGTCAGACATCAATTTGTCACAATTCAAACCATCACACTTCAAATTGTCACACTTCATATTGTCACACTTCAAACGGTCACACATCAAATTGTCACAGTTCAAACTGTCACTCTTCATACTGTCGCACTTCGAACTGTCACACATCAAATTGTCACACTTCATACTGTCACACTTCAAACTGTCACACATCACATTGTCACAATTCAAACTTTCACACTTCAAACTGTTACACATCAAATTGTCACATTCAAACTGTCACACTTCGAATTGTCACACTTCATACTGTCACACTTCAAACTGTCACACATCACATTGTCACAACTCAAGCTGTTACACTTCAAACTGTCACACAACAAATTGTCACAATTCAAACTGTCACACTTCAAACTTTCTCAGTTCAAACTGGCACACATCAAACTGTCACACATCAAAATGTCAAACTTCAAACTGTCACACATTAAATTGTCAAACTTCAAACAGTCACACTTCAAATTGTCACACTTCAAACTGTCACACTTCAAAACGTCCGACCCCAAACTGTCACTCTTCAAACTGTCACATTTCCAATTGTCACACTTCAAACCGTCACACTTCAAACTGTCACAATTCAAACTGTCACACTTGAAATCGTCACAATTCAAACTGTCACACATCAACTTGTCACAATTCAAACCTTCACACTTCAAATTGTCACTCTTCATACTGTCACACTTCAAACTGTCACACATCAAATTGTCACACTTCATACTGTCACACTTCGAACTGTCACACATCAAAATGTCACACTTCATACTGTCACACTTCAAACTGTCACACATCACATTGTCACAACTCAAGCTGTTACACTTCAAACTGTCACACAACAAATTGTCACAATTCAAACTGTCACACTTCAAACTGTCTCAGTTCAAACTGGCACACATCAAACTGTCACACATCAAAATGTCAAACTTCAAACTGTCACACATTAAATTGTCAAACTTCAAACTGTCACACTTCAAATTGTCACACTTCAAACTGTCACACTTCAAAACGTCCGACCCCAAACTGTCACTCTTCAAACTGTCACATTTCCAATTGTCACACTTCAAACCGTCACACTTCAAACTGTCACAATTCAAACTGTCACACTTGAAATTGTCACAATTCAAACTGTCACACATCAAATTGTCACAATTCAAACCTTCACATTTCAAATTGTCACACTTCATACTGTCACACTACAAACTGTCACACATCAAATTGTCACATTTCATACTGTCACACTTCAAATTGTCACACTTCATACTGTCACACATCAAACTGTCACACTTCAAACTGTCACACATCAAATTGTCACAATTCAAATGGTCACACTTCAAACTGTCACACATCAAATAGTCACACTTCAAACTGTTACAATTCAAACTGTCACACATCATATTGTCACAATTCAAACTGTCACACTTCAAACTGTCACACTTCAAACTGTCACACATCAAATTGTCACAATTCAAACCATCACACTTCAAATTGTCACTCTTTAAACTGTAACACATCAAATTGTCACAATTCAAACTGTCACACTTCAAACTGTCACACATCAAATTGTCACAATTCAAACTATCACACTTCAAACTGTCACTCTTCATACTTTCACACTTCAAACTGTCACACTTCAAATTGTCACAATTCATACTGTCACACTTCAAAATGTCACACATCACATTGCCACAATTCAAACTTTCACACTTCAAACTGTTACACATCAAATTGTCACAATTCAAACTCTCACACTTCAAACTGTCACACTTCAAACAGTCAGACATCAAATTGTCAAACTTCAAACTGTCACACATCAAATTGACACAATTGATACTGTCACACTTCAAACTGTCACACATCACATTGTAACAATTCAAACAGTCATACTTCAAACTGTCACACATCAATTTGTCACAATTCAAACCATCACACTTCAAATTGTCACACTTCATATTGTCACACTTCAAACGGTCACACATCAAATTGTCACAGTTCAAACTGTCACTCTTCATACTGTCGCACTTCAAACTGTCACACATCAAATTGTCACACTTCATACTGTCACACTTCAAACTGTCACACATCACATTGTCACAATTCAAACTTTCACACTTCAAACTGTTACACATCAAATTGTCACATTCAAACTGTCACACTTCGAATTGTCACACTTCATACTGTCACAATTCAAACTGTCACACTTCAAACTGTCACACTTCATAATGCCACACATCAAGCTGTCATACACCAAATTGTCACAATTCATACTGTCACACTTCAAAATGTCACACATCACATTGTCACAATTCAAACTTTCGCACTTCAAACAGTCACACATCAAATTGTTACAATTCAAACTCTCACACTTCAAACTATCACACTTCAAACTGTCACCCATCAAATTGCCAAACTTCAAACTGTCACACATCAAATTGTCAAACTTCAAACTGTCACAATTGAAATTGTCACAATTCAAACCATCACACTTCAAACTGTCACACTTCAACTGTCACACTTCATACTGTCGCACTTCGAACTGTCACACATCAAATTGTCACACTTCATACTGTCACACTTCAAACTGTCACACATCAAAATGTCACATTCAAACTGTCACAATACAAATTGTCACTCATCAAATTATCACACTTCATACTGTCACACTTCAAACTGTCACACATCACATTGTCACAATTCTAACTCTCACACTTCAAACTGTCACACTTCAAACTGTCAGACATCAAATTGTTAGACTTCAAACTGTCACACATCAAATTGACACAATTGATACTGTCACACTTCAAACTGTTACACATCACATTGTAACAATTCAAACAGTCATACTTCAAACTGTCACACATCAATTTGTCACAATTCAAACCATCACACTTCAAATTGTCACACTTCATATTGTCACACTTCAAACGGTCACACATCAAATTGTCACAGTTCAAACTGTCACTCTTCATACTGTCGCACTTCGAACTGTCACACATCAAATTGTCACACTTCATACTGTCACACTTCAAACTGTCACACATCACATTGTCACAATTCAAACTTTCACACTTCAAACTGTTACACATCAAATTGTCACATTCAAACTGTCACACTTCGAATTGTCACACTTCATACTGTCACAATTCAAACTGTCACACTTCAAACTGTCACACTTCATAATGCCACACATCAAGCTGTCACACACCAAATTGTCACAATTCAAACATTCGCACTTCAAACAGTCACACATCAAATTGTTACAATTCAAACTCTCACATTTCAAACTATCACACTTCAAACTGTCACCCATCAAATTGCCAAACTTCAAACTGTCACACATCAAATTGTCAAACTTCAAACTGTCACAATTGAAATTGTCACAATTCAAACCATCACACTTCAAACTGTCACACTTCAACTGTCACACTTCATACTGTCGCACTTCGAACTGTCACACATCAAATTGTCACACTTCATACTGTCACACTACAAAGTGTCACACATCAAAATGTCACATTCAAACTGTCACAATACAAATTGTCACTCATCAAATTGTCACACTTCATACTGTCACCCTTCAAACTGTCACACATCACATTGTCACACCTCAAGCTGTCACACTTCAAACTGTCACACAACAAATTGTCACGATTCAAACTGTCACACTTCAAACTGTCTCAGTTCAAACTGGCACACATCAAACTGTCACACATCAAAATCTCAAACTTCAAACTGTCACACATTAAATTGTCAAACTTCAAACTGTCACACTTCAAATTGTCACACTTCAAACTGTCACACTTCAAAACGTCCGACCCCAAACTGTCACTCTTCAAACTGTCACATTTGCAATTGTCACACTTCAAACCGTCACACTTCAAACTGTCACAATTCAAACTGTCACACTTGAAATTGTCACAATTCAAACTGTCACACATCAAATTGTCACAATTCAAACCTTCACACTTCAAATTGTCACACATCATACTGTCACACTTCAAACTGTCACACTTCAAATTGTCACATTTCATACTGTCACACTTCAAATTGTCACACTTCATACTGTCACACATCAAACTGTCACACTTCAAACTGTCACACATCAAATTGTCACAATTCAAATGGTCACGCTTCAAACTGTCACACATCAAATAGTCACACTTCATACTGTTACACTTCAAACTGTCACACATCATATTGTCACAATTCAAACTGTCACACCTCAAACTGTCACACTTCAAACTGTCACACATCAAATTGTCACAATTCAAACCATCACACTTCAAATTGTCACTCTTCATACTGTAACACATCAAATTGTCACACTTCATACTGTCACACATCAAACTGTCACACTTCAAACTGTCACACATCAAATTGTCACAATTCAAATGGTCACACTTCAAACTGTCACACATCAAATAGTCACACTTCATACTGTTACACTTCAAACTGTCACACATCATATTGTCACAATTCAAACTGTCACACCTCAAACTGTCACACTTCAAACTGTCACACATCAAATTGTCACAATTCAAACCATCACACTTCAAATTGTCACTCTTCATACTGTAACACATCAAATTGTCACAATTCAAACTGTCACACTTCAAACTGTCACACATCAAATTGTCACAATTCAAACTATCACACTTCAAACTGTCACTCTTCATACTTTCACACTTCAAACTGTCACACATCAAATTGTCACAATTCATACTGTCACACTTCAAAATGTCACACATCACATTGCCACAATTCAAACTTTCACACTTCAAACTGTTACACATCAAATTGTCACAATTCAAACTCTCACACTTCAAACTGTCACACTTCAAACTGTCTGACATCAAATTGTCAAACTTCAAACTGTCACACATCAAATTGACACAATTCATACTGTCAGACTTCAAAATGTCACACATCACATTGTAACAATTCAAACAGTCACACTTCAAACTGTCACACATCAATTTGTCACAATTAAAACCATCACACTTGAAATTGTCACTCTTCATACTGTCACACTTCAAACTGTCACACATCAAATTGTCACACTTCATACTGTCACACTTCAAACTGTCACACATCACATTGTCACAATTCAAACTGTCACACTTCAAACTGTCACACATCAAATTGTCACAATTCAAACTGTCACACTTCAAACTGTCACACTTCAAACTGTCACACCTCAAACTGTCACACTTCAAATTGTCACAGTTCAAACTGTCACAATTCAAACTGTAACATTTCAAATTGTCACAATTCAAACTGCCACACTGCAAACTGTCACAATTCAAACTGTCACATTTCACACTGTCACTCTTCAAACTGTCACACTTCAAACTGTCACACTTCAAAATGTCACATTTCAAATTGTCACACTTCAAACTGTCACACTTCAAACCGTCACACTTCAAACTGTCACACTTCATACTGTTACACTTCAAACTGTCACACATCAAATTGTCACAATTCAAACCATGACACTTCAAATTGTCACTCTTCATACTGTCACACTTCAAACTGTCACACATCAAAATGTCACACTTCATACTGTCACACTTCAAACTGTCACACATCACATTGTCACAACTCAAGCTGTTACACTTCAAACTGTCACACAACAAATTGTCACAATTCAAACTGTCACACTTCAAACTGTCTCAGTTCAAACTGGCACACATCAAACTGTCACACACCAAAATGTCAAACTTCAAACTGTCACACATTAAATTGTCAAACTTCAAACTGTCACACTTCAAATTGTCACACTTCAAACTGTCACACTTCAAAACGTTGACCCCAAACTGTCACTCTTCAAACTGTCACATTTCCAATTGTCACACTTCAAACCGTCACACTTCAAACTATCACAATTCAAACTGTCACACTTGAAATTGTCACAATTCAAACTGTCACACATCAAATTGTCACAATTCAAACCTTCACACTTCAAATTGTCACACTTCATAGTGTCACACTTCAAACTGTCACACATCAAATTGTCACATTTCATACTGTCATACTTCAAATTGTCACACTTCATACTGTCACACATCAAACTGTCACACTTCAAACTGTCACACATCAAATTGTCACAATTCAAATGGTCACACTTCAAACTGTCACACATCAAATAGTCACACTTCATACTGTTACACTTCAAACTGTCACACATCATATTGTCACAATTCAAACTGTCACACTTCAAACTGTCACACTTCAAACTGTCACACATCAAATTGTCACAATTCAAACCATCACACTTCAAATTGTCACTCTTCATACTGTAACACATCAAATTGTCACAATTCAAACTGTCACACTTCAAACTGTCACACTTCAAACTGTCACACTTCAAAATGTCACATTTCAAATTGTCACACTTCAAACTGTCACACTTCAAACCGTCACACGACAAACTGTCACAGTTCATACTGTTACACTTCAAACTGTCACAAATCATATTGTCACAATTGAAACTATCACACTTCAAACTGTCACACTTCAAACTGTCACACTTCAAACTGTCACACATCAAATTGTCACAATTCAAACCATGACACTTCAAATTGTCACTCTTCATACTGTCACACTTCAAACTGTCACACATCAAATTGTCACACTTCATACTGTCACACTTCGAACTGTCACACATCAAAATGTCACACTTCATACTGTCACCCTTCAAACTGTCACACTTCACATTGTCACAACTCAAGCTGTTACACTTCAAACTGTCACACAACAAATTGTCACGATTCAAACTGTCACACTTCAAACTGTCTCAGTTCAAACTGGCACACATCAAACTGTCACACATCAAATTGTCAAACTTCAAACTGTCACACTTCAAACTGTCACACTTCAAAACGTCCGACCCCAAACTGTCACTCTTCAAACTGTCACATTTCCAATTGTCACACTTCAAACCGTCACACTTCAAACTGTCACAATTCAAACTGTCACACTTGAAATTGTCACAATTCAAACTGTCACACATCAAATTGTCACAATTGAAACCTTCACACTTCAAATTGTCACACTTCATACTGTCACACTTCAAACTGTCACACATCAAATTGTCACATTTCATACTGTCACACTTCAAATTGTCACACTTCATACTGTCACACATCAAACTGTCACACTTCAAACTGTCACACATCAAACTGTCACAATTCAAATGGTCACACTTCAAACTGTCACACATCAAATAGTCACACTTCATACTGTTACACTTCAAACTGTCACACATCATATTGTCACAATTCAAACTGTCACACCTCAAACTGTCACACTTCAAACTGTCACACATCAAATTGTCTCAATTCAAACCATCACACTTCAAATTGTCACTCTTCATACTGTAACACATCAAATTGTCACAATTCAAACTGTCACACTTCAAACTGTCACATATCAAATTGTCACAATTCAAACTATCACACTTCAAACTGTCACTCTTCATACTTTCACACTTCAAACTGTCACACATCAAATTGTCACAATTCATACTGTCACACTTCAAAATGTCACACATCACATTGCCACAATTCAAACTTTCACACTTCAAACTGTTACACATCAAATTGTCACAATTCAAACTCTCACACTAAAAAATGTCACACTTCAAACTGTCACACATCAAATTGTCACACTTCATACTGTCACACTTCGAACTGTCACACATCCAAATGTCACACTTCATACTGTCACACTTCAAATTGTCACACATCACATTGTCTCAACTCAATCTGTTACACTTCAAACTGTCACACAACAAATTGTCACAATTCAAACTGTCACACTTCAAACTGTCTCAGTTCAAACTGGCACACATCAAACTGTCACACATCAAAATGTCAAACTTCAAACTGTCACACATTAAATTGTCAAACTTCAAACTGTCACACTTCAAATTGTCACACTTCAAACTGTCACACTTCAAAACGTCCGACCCCAAACTGTCACTCTTCAAACTGTCACATTTCCAATTGTCACACTTCAAACCGTCACACTTCAAACTGTCACAATTCAAACTGTCACACTTGAAATTGTCACAATTCAAACTGTCACACAACAAATTGTCACAATTCAAACCTTCACACTTCAAATTGTCACACTTCATACTGTCACACTTCAAACTGTCACACATCAAATTGTCACATTTCATACTGTCACACTTTAAATTGTCACACTTCATACTGTCACACATCAAACTGTCACACTTCAAACTGTCACACATCAAATTGTCACAATTCAAATGGTCACACTTCAAACTGTCACACATCAAATAGTCACACTTCATACTGTTACACTTCAAACTGTCACACATCATATTGTCACAATTCAAACTGTCACACTTCAAACTGTCACACTTCAAACTGTCACACATCAAATTGTCACAATTCAAACCATCACACTTCAAATTGTCACTCTTCATACTGTAACACATCAAATTGTCACAATTCAAACTGTCACACTTCAAACTGTCACACTTCAAACTGTCACACTTCAAAATGTCACATTTCAAATTGTCACACTTCAAACTGTCACACTTCAAACTGTCACACTTCAAACTGTCACACTTCAAAATGTCACATTTCAAATTGTCACACTTCAAACTGTCACACTTCAAACCGTCACACGACAAACTGTCACAGTTCATACTGTTACACTTCAAACTGTCACAAATCATATTGTCACAATTGAAACTATCACACTTCAAACTGTCACACTTCAAACTGTCACACTTCAAACTGTCACACATCAAATTGTCACAATTCAAACCATGACACTTCAAATTGTCACTCTTCATACTGTCACACTTCAAACTGTCACACATCAAATTGTCACACTTCATACTGTCACACTTCGAACTGTCACACATCAAAATGTCACACTTCATACTGTCACCCTTCAAACTGTCACACATCACATTGTCACAGCTCAAGCTGTGACACTTCAAACTGTCACACAACAAATTGTCACGATTCAAACTGTCACACTTCAAACTGTCTCAGTTCAAACTGGCACACATCAAACTGTCACACATCAAAATGTCAAACTTCAAACTGTCACACTTCAAATTGTCACACTTCAAACTGTCACACTTCAAAACGTCCGACCCCAAACTGTCACTCTTCAAACTGTCACATTTCCAATTGTCACACTTCAAACCGTCACACTTCAAACTGTCACAATTCAAACTGTCACACTTGAAATTGTCACAATTCAAATTGTCACACATCAAATTGTCACAATTCAAACCTTCACACTTCAAATTGTCACACTTCATACTGTCACACTTCAAACTGTCACACTTCAAATTGTCACATTTCATACTGTCACACTTCAAATTGTCACACTTCATACTGTCACACATCAAACTGTCACACTTCAAACTGTCACACATCAAATTGTCACAATTCAAATGGTCACACTTCAAACTGTCACACATCAAATAGTCACACTTCATACTGTTACACATCAAACTGTCACACATCAAAATGTCAAAATTCAAACTGTCACACATTAAATTGTCGAACTTCAAACTGTCACACTTCAAATTGTCACAGTTCAAACTGTCACACTTCAAAACATCCGACCCCAAACTGTCACTCTTCAAACTGTCACATTTCCAATTGTCACACTTCAAACCGTCACACTTCAAACTGTCACAATTCAAACTGTCACACTTGAAATTGTCACAATTCAAACTGTCACACATCAAATTGTCACAAATCAAACCTTCACACTTCAAATTGTCACACTTCATACTGTCACACTTCAAACTGTCACACATCAAATTGTCACATTTCATACTGTCACACTTCAAATTGTCACACTTCATACTGTCACACATCAAACTGTCACACTTCAAACTGTCACACATCAAATTGTCACATTTCATACTGTCACACTTCAAATTGTCACTCTTCATACTGTCACACATCAAACTGTCACACTTCATACTGTCACACATCAAACTGTCACACTTCAAACTGTCACACATCAAATTGTCACAATTCAAATGGTCACACTTCAAACTGTCACACATCAAATAGTCACACTTCATACTGTTACACTTCAAACTGTCACACATCATATTGTCACAATTCAAACTGTCACACCTCAAACTGTCACACTTCAAACTGTCACACATCAAATTGTCACAATTCAAACCATCACACTTCAAATTGTCACTCTTCATACTGTAACACATCAAATTGTCACAATTCAAACTGTCACACTTCAAACTGTCACACATCAAATTGTCACAATTCAAACTATCACACTTCAAACTGTCACTCTTCATACTTTCACACTTCAAACTGTCACACATCAAATTGTCACAATTCATACTGTCACACTTCAAAATGTCACACATCACATTGCCACAATTCAAACTTTCACCCTTCAAACTGTCACACATCAAATTGACACAATTCATACTGTCAGACTTCAAAATGTCACACATCACATTGTAACAATTCAAACAGTCACACTTCAAACTGTCACACATCAATTTGTCACAATTCAAACCATCATACTTGAAATTGTCACTCTTCATACTGTCACACTTCAAACTGTCACACATCAAATTGTCACACTTCATACTGTCACACTTCAAACTGTCACACATCACATTGTCACAATTCAAACTGTCACACTTCAAACTGACACACTTCAAACTGTCACACTTCAAATTGTCACAGTTCAAACTGTCACAATTCAAACTGAAACAT
The DNA here is from genome assembly GCF_036365525.1 of Heterodontus francisci. Taxonomy (NCBI): domain Eukaryota; kingdom Metazoa; phylum Chordata; class Chondrichthyes; order Heterodontiformes; family Heterodontidae; genus Heterodontus; species Heterodontus francisci. Next base: position 25,715,055 of record NC_090412.1, on the reverse strand, counting down.
TTCAAATTGTCACAATTCAAACTGTCACACTTCAAACTGTCACACTTCAAACTGTCACACATCAGATTGTCACAATTCAAACCATCACACTTCAAATTGTCACTCTTCATACTGTAACACATCAAATTGTCACAATTCAAACTGTCACACTTCAAACTGTCACACTTCAAACTGTCACACTTCAAAATGTCACATTTCAAATTGTCACACTTCAAACTGTCACACTTCAAACCGTCACAGGACAAACTGTCACAGTTCATACTGTTACACTTCAAACTGTCACAAATCATATTGTCACAATTGAAACAATCACACTTCAAACTGTCACACTTCAAACTGTCACACTTCAAACTGTCACACATCAAATTGTCACAATTCAAACCATGACACTTCAAATTGTCACTCTTCATACTGTCACACTTCAAACTGTCACACATCAAATTGTCACACTTCATACTGTCACACTTCGAACTGTCACACATCAAAATGTCACACTTCATACTGTCACCCTTCAAACTGTCACCCATCACATTGTCACAACTCAAGCTGTTACACTTCAAACTGTCACACAACAAATTGTCACGATTCAAACTGTCACACTTCAAACTGTCTCAGTTCAAACTGGCACACATCAAACTGTCACACATCAAAATGTCAAACTTCAAACTGTCACACATTAAATTGTCAAACTTCAAACTGTCACACTTCAAATTGTCACACTTCAAACTGTCACACTTCAAAACGTCCGACCCCAAACTGTCACTCTTCAAACTGTCACATTTCCAATTGTCACACTTCAAACCGTCACACTTCAAACTGTCACAATTCAAACTGTCACACTTGAAATTGTCACAATTCAAACTGTCACACATCAAATTGTCACAATTCAAACCTTCACACTTCAAATTGTCACACTTCATACTGTCACACTTCAAACTGTCACACATCAAATTGTCACATTTGATACTGTCACACTTCAAATTGTCACACTTCATACTGTCACACATCAAACTGTCACACTTCAAACTGTCACACATCAAATTGTCACAATTCAAATGGTCACACTTCAAACTGTCACACATCAAATAGTCACACTTCATACTGTTACACTTCAAACTGTCACACATCATATTGTCACAATTCAAACTGTCACACCTCAAACTGTCACACTTCAAACTGTCACACATCAAATTGTCACAATTCAAACCATCACACTTCAAATTGTCACTCTTCATACTGTAACACATCAAATTGTCACTCTTCATACTGTCACACTTCAAACTGTCACACATCAAATTGTCACACTTCATACTGTCACACTTCAAACTGTCACACATCACATTGTCACAATTCAAACTGTCACACTTCAAACTGTCACACTTCAAATTGTCACAGTTCAAACTGTCACAATTCAAACTGTAACATTTCAAATTGTCACAATTCAAACTGTCACACTTCAAACTGTCACACTTCAAACTGTCACACATCAAATTGTCACAATTCAAACCATCACACTTCAAATTGTCACTCTTCATACTGTAACACATCAAATTGTCACAATTCAAACTGTCACACTTCAAACTGTCACACTTCAAACTGTCACACTTCAAAATGTCACATTTCAAATTGTCACACTTCAAACTGTCACACTTCAAACCGTCACACGACAAACTGTCACAGTTCATACTGTTACACTTCAAACTGACACAAATCATATTGTCACAATTGAAACTATCACACTTCAAACTGTCACACTTCAAACTGTCACACTTCAAACTGTCACACATCAAATTGTCACAATTCAAACCATGACACTTCAAATTGTCACTCTTCATACTGTCACACTTCAAACTGTCACACATCAAATTGTCACACTTCATACTGTCACACTTCGAACTGTCACACATCAAAATGTCACACTTCATACTGTCACCCTTCAAACTGTCACCCATCACATTGTCACAACTCAAGCTGTTACACTTCAAACTGTCACACAACAAATTGTCACGATTCAAACTGTCACACTTCAAACTGTCTCAGTTCAAACTGGCACACATCAAACTGTCACACATCAAAATGTCAAACTTCAAACTGTCACACATTAAATTGTCAAACTTCAAACTGTCACACTTCAAATTGTCACACTTCAAACTGTCACACTTCAAAACGTCCGACCCCAAACTGTCACTCTTCAAACTGTCACATTTCCAATTGTCACACTTCAAACCGTCACACTTCAAACTGTCACAATTCAAACTGTCACACTTGAAATTGTCACCATTCAAACTGTCACACATCAAATTGTCACAATTCAAACCTTCACACTTCAAATTGTCACACTTCATACTGTCACACTTCAAACTGTCACACAACAAATTGTCACATTTGATACTGTCACACTTCAAATTGTCACACTTCATACTGTCACACATCAAACTGTCACACTTCAAACTGTCACACATCAAATTGTCACAATTCAAATGGTCACACTTCAAACTGTCACACATCAAATAGTCACACTTCATACTGTTACACTTCAAACTGTCACACATCATATTGTCACAATTCAAACTGTCACACCTCAAACTGTCACACTTCAAACTGTCACACATCAAATTGTCACAATTCAAACCATCACACTTCAAATTGTCACTCTTCATACTGTAACACATCAAATTGTCACAATTCAAGCTGTCACACTTCAAACTGTCACACATCAAATTGTCACAATTCAAACTATCACACTTCAAACTGTCACTCTTCATACTTTCACACTTCAAACTGTCACACATCAAATTGTCACAATTCATACTGTCACACTTCAAAATGTCACACATCACATTGCCACAATTCAAACTTTCACACTTCAAACTGTTACACATCAAATTGTCACAATTCAAACTCTCACACTTCAAACTGTCACACTTCAAACTGTCTGACATCAAATTGTCAAACTTCAAACTGTCACACATCAAATTGACACAATTCATACTGTCAGACTTCAAAATGTCACACATCACATTGTAACAATTCAAACAGTCACACTTCAAACTGTCACACATCAATTTGTCACAATTCAAACCATCACACTTGAAATTGTCACTCTTCATACTGTCACACTTCAAACTGTCACACATCAAATTGTCACACTTCATACTGTCACACTTCAAACTGTCACACATCACATTGTCACAATTCAAACTGTCACACTTCAAACTGTCACACTTCAAACTGTCACACTTCAAATTGTCACAGTTCAAACTGTCACAATTCAAACTGTAACATTTCAAATTGTCACAATTCAAACTGTCACACTTCAAACTGTCACACTTCAAACTGTCACACATCAAATTGACACAATTCAAACCATCACACTTCAAATTGTCACTCTTCATACTTTCACACTTCAAACTGTCACACATCAAATTGTCACAATTCATACTGTCACACTTCAAAATGTCACACATCACATTGCCACAATTCAAACTCTCACACTTCAAACTGTCACACTTCAACTGTCTGACATCAAATTGTCAAACTTCAAACTGTCACACATCAAATTGACACAATTCATACTGTCAGACTTCAAAATGTCACACATCACATTGTAACAATTCAAACAGTCACACTTCAAACTGTCACACATCAATTTGTCACAATTCAAATCATCACACTTGAAATTGTCACTCTTCATACTGTCACACTTCAAACTGTCACACATCAAATTGTCACACTTCATACTGTCACACTTCAAACTGTCACACATCACATTGTCACAATTCAAACTGTCACACTTCAAACTGTCACACTTCAAACTGTCACACTTCAAATTGTCACAGTTCAAACTGTCACAATTCAAACTGTAACATTTCAAATTGTCACAATTCAAACTGTCACACTTCAAACTGTCACACTTCAAACTGTCACACATCAAATTGTCACAATTCAAACCATCACACTTCAAATTGTCACTCTTCATACTGTAACACATCAAATTGTCACAATTCAAACTGTCACACTTCAAACTGTCACACTTCAAACTGTCACACTTCAAAATGTCACATTTCAAATTGTCACACTTCAAACTGTCACACTTCAAACCGTCACACGACAAACTGTCACAGTTCATACTGTTACACTTCAAACTGTCACAAATCATATTGTCACAATTGAAACTATCACACTTCAAACTGTCACACTTCAAACTGTCACACTTCAAACTGTCACACATCAAATTGTCACAATTCAAACCATGACACTTCAAATTGTCACTCTTCATACTGTCACACTTCAAACTGTCACACATCAAATTGTCACATTTCATACTGTCACACTTCGAACTGTCACACATCAAAATGTCACACTTCATACTGTCACGCTTCAAACTGTCACCCATCACATTGTCACAACTCAAGCTGTTACACTTCAAACTGTCACACAACAAATTGTCACGATTCAAACTGTCACACTTCAAACTGTCTCAGTCAAACTGGCACACATCAAACTGTCACACATCAAAATCTCAAACTTCAAACTGTCACACATTAAATTGTCAAACTTCAAACTGTCACACTTCAAATTGTCACACTTCAAACTGTCACACTTCAAAACGTCCGACCCCAAACTGTCACTCTTCAAACTGTCACATTTCCAATTGTCACACTTCAAACCGTCACACTTCAAACTGTCACAATTCAAACTGTCACACTTGAAATTGTCACAATTCAAACTGTCACACATCAAATTGTCACAATTCAAACCTTCACACTTCAAATTGTCACACTTCATACTGTCACACTTCAAACTGTCACACATCAAATTGTCACATTTGATACTGTCACACTTCAAATTGTCACACTTCATACTGTCACACATCAAACTGTCACACTTCAAACTGTCACACATCAAATTGTCACAATTCAAATGGTCACACTTCAAACTGTCACACATCAAATAGTCACACTTCATACTGTTACACTTCAAACTGTCACACATCATATTGTCACATTTCAAACTGTCACACCTCAAACTGTCACACTTCAAACTGTCACACATCAAATTGTCACAATTCAAACCATCACACTTCAAATTGTCACTCTTCATACTGTAACACTTCAAACTGTCACACATCAAATTGTCACATTTGATACTGTCACACTTCAAATTGTCACACTTCATACTGTCACACATCAAACTGTCACACTTCAAACTGTCACACATCAAATTGTCACAATTCAAATGGTCACACTTCAAACTGTCACACATCAAATAGTCACACTTCATACTGTTACACTTCAAACTGTCACACATCATATTGTCACATTTCAAACTGTCACACCTCAAACTGTCACACTTCAAACTGTCACACATCAAATTGTCACAATTCAAACCATCACACTTCAAATTGTCACTCTTCATACTGTAACACATCAAATTGTCACAATTCAAACTGTCACACTTCAAACTGTCACACATCAAATTGTCACAATTCAAACTATCACACTTCAAACTGTCACTCTTCATACTTTCACACTTCAAACTGTCACACATCAAATTGTCACAATTCATACTGTCACACTTCTAAATGTCACACATCACATTGTAACAATTCAAACAGTCACACTTCAAACTGTCACACATCAATTTGTCACAATTCAAATCATCACACTTGAAATTGTCACTCTTCATACTGTCACACTTCAAACTGTCACACATCAAATTGTCACACTTCATACTGTCACACTTCAAACTGTCACACATCACATTGTCACAATTCAAACTGTCACACTTCAAACTGTCACACTTCAAACTGTCACACTTCAAATTGTCACAGTTCAAACTGTCACAATTCAAACTGTAACATTTCAAATTGTCACAATTCAAACTGTCACACTTCAAACTGTCACACTTCAAACTGTCACACATCAAATTGTCACAATTCAAACCATCACACTTCAAATTGTCACTCTTCATACTGTAACACATCAAATTGTCACAATTCAAACTGTCACACTTCAAACTGTCACACTTCAAACTGTCACACTTCAAAATGTCACATTTCAAATTGTCACACTTCAAACTGTCACACTTCAAACCGTCACACGACAAACTGTCACAGTTCATACTGTTACACTTCAAACTGTCACAAATCATATTGTCACAATTGAAACTATCACACTTCAAACTGTCACACTTCAAACTGTCACACTTCAAACTGTCACACATCAAATTGTCACAATTCAAACCATGACACTTCAAATTGTCACTCTTCATACTGTCACACTTCAAACTGTCACACATCAAATTGTCACACTTCATACTGTCACACTTCGAACTGTCACACATCAAAATGTCACACTTCATACTGTCACCCTTCAAACTGTCACCCATCACATTGTCACAACTCAAGCTGTTACACTTCAAACTGTCACACTTCAAATTGTCACACTTCATACTGTCACACATCAAACTGTCACACATCAAACTGTCACACTTCAAACTGTCACACATCAAATTGTCACAATTCAAATGGTCACACTTCAAACTGTCACACATCAAATAGTCACACTTCATACTGTTACACTTCAAACTGTCACACATCATATTGTCACATTTCAAACTGTCACACCTCAAACTGTCACACTTCAAACTGTCACACATCAAATTGTCACAATTCAAACCATCACACTTCAAATTGTCACTCTTCATACTGTAACACATCAAATTGTCACAATTCAAACTGTCACACTTCAAACTGTCACACATCAAATTGTCACAATTCAAACTATCACACTTCAAACTGTCACTCTTCATACTTTCACACTTCAAACTGTCACACATCAAATTGTCACAATTCATACTGTCACACTTCAAAATGTCACACATCACATTGCCACAATTCAAACTCTCACACTTCAAACTGTCACATTTCAACTGTCTGACATCAAATTGTCAAACTTCAAACTGTCACACATCAAATTGACACAATTCATACTGTCAGACTTCAAAATGTCACACATCACATTGTAACAATTCAAACAGTCACACTTCAAACTGTCACACATCAATTTGTCACAATTCAAATCATCACACTTGAAATTGTCACTCTTCATACTGTCACAATTCAAACTGTCACACATCAAATTGTCACACTTCATACTGTCACACTTCAAACTGTCACACATCACATTGTCACAATTCAAACTGTCACACTTCAAACTGTCACACTTCAAACTGTCACACTTCAAATTGTCACAGTTCAAACTGTCACAATTCAAACTGTAACATTTCAAATTGTCACAATTCAAACTGTCACACTTCAAACTGTCACACATCAAATTGTCACAATTCAAACCATCACACTTCAAATTGTCACTCTTCATACTGTCACACTTCAAATTGTCACAATTCAAACTGTCACACTTCAAACTGTCACACTTCAAACTGTCACACTTCAAAATGTCACATTTCAAATTGTCACACTTCAAACTGTCACACTTCAAACCGTCACACGACAAACTGTCACAGTTCATACTGTTACACTTCAAACTGTCACAAATCATATTGTCACAATTGAAACTATCACACTTCAAACTGTCACACTTCAAATTGTCACACTTCAAACTGTCACACATCAAATTGTCACAATTCAAACCATGACACTTCAAATTGTCACTCTTCATACTGTCACACTTCAAACTGTCACACATCAAATTGTCACACTTCATACTGTCACACTTCGAACTGTCACACATCAAAATGTCACACTTCATACTGTCACCCTTCAAACTGTCACCCATCACATTGTCACAACTCAAGCTGTTACACTTCAAACTGTCACACTTCAAATTGTCACACTTCAAACTGTCACACTTCAAAACGTCCGACCCCAAACTGTCACTCTTCAGCTGTCACATTTCCAATTGTCACACTTCAAACCGTCACACTTCAAACTGTCACAATTCAAACTGTCACACTTGAAATTGTCACAATTCAAACTGTCACACATCAAATTGTCACAATTCAAACCTTCACACTTCAAATTGTCACACTTCATACTGTCACACTTCAAACTGTCACACATCAAATTGTCACATTTGATACTGTCACACTTCAAATTGTCACACTTCATACTGTCACACATCAAACTGTCACACTTCAAACTGTCACACATCAAATTGTCACAATTCAAATGGTCACACTTCAAACTGTCACACATCAAATAGTCACACTTCATACTGTTACACTTCAAACTGTCACACATCATATTGTCACATTTCAAACTGTCACACCTCAAACTGTCACACTTCAAACTGTCACACATCAAATTGTCACAATTCAAACCATCACACTTCAAATTGTCACTCTTCATACTGTAACACATCAAATTGTCACAATTCAAATTATCACACTTCAAACTGTCACTCTTCATACTTTCACACTTCAAACTGTCACACATCAAATTGTCACAATTCATACTGTCACACTTCAAAATGTCACACATCACATTGCCACAATTCAAACTCTCACACTTCAAACTGTCACACTTCAACTGTCTGACATCAAATTGTCAAACTTCAAACTGTCACACATCAAATTGACACAATTCATACTGTCAGACTTCAAAATGTCACACATCACATTGTAACAATTCAAACAGTCACACTTCAAACTGTCACACATCAATTTGTCACAATTCAAACCATCACACTTGAAATTGTCACTCTTCATACTGTCACACTTCAAACTGTCACACATCAAATTGTCACACTTCATACTGTCACACTTCAAACTGTCACACATCACATTGTCACAATTCAAACTGTCACACTTCAAACTGTCACACATCAAATTGTCACACTTCATACTGTCACACTTCAAACTGTCACACATCACATTGTCACAATTCAAACTGTCACACTTCAAACTGTCACACATCAAATTGTCACAATTCAAACTGTCACACTTCAAACTGTCACACTTCAAACTGTCACACTTCAAACTGTCACACTTCAAATTGTCACAGTTCAAACTGTCACAATTCAAACTGTAACATTTCAAATTGTCACAATTCAAACTGCCACACTTCAAACTGTCACAATTCAAACTGTCACATTTCACACTGTCACTCTTCAAACTGTCACACTTCAAACTGTCACACTTCAAACTGTCACACTTCAAAATGTCACATTTCAAATTGTCACACTTCAAACTGTCACACTTCAAACCGTCACACTTCAAACTGTCACACTTCATACTGTTACACTTCAAACTGTCACAAATCATATTGTCACAATTGAAACTATCACACTTCAAACTGTCACAATTCAAACTGTCACACTTCAAACTGTCACACATCAAATTGTCACAATTCAAACCATGACACTTCAAATTGTCACTATTCATACTGTCTCACTTCAAATTGTCACACATCAAATTGTCACACTTCATACTGTCACACTTCGAACTGTCACACATCAAAATGTCACACTTCATACTGTCACACTTCAAACTGTCACACATCACATTGTCACAACTCAAGCTGTTACACTTCAAACTGTCACACAACAAATTGTCACAATTCAAACTGTCACACTTCAAACTGTCTCAGTTCAAACTGGCACACATCAAACTGTCACACATCAAAATCTCAAACTTCAAACTGTCACACATTAAATTGTCAAACTTCAAACTGTCACACTTCAAATTGTCACACTTCAAACTGTCACACTTCAAAACGTCCGACCCCAAACTGTCACTCTTCAAACTGTCACATTTCCAATTGTCACACTTCAAACCGTCACACTTCAAACTGTCACAATTCAAACTGTCACACTTGAAATTGTCACAATTCAAACTGTCACACATCAAATTGTCACAATTCAAACCTTCACACTTCAAATTGTCACACTTCATACTGTCACACTTCAAACTGTCACACATCAAATTGTCACATTTGATACAGTCACACTTCAAATTGTCACACTTCATACTGTCACACATCAAACTGTCACACTTCAAACTGTCACACATCAAATTGTCACAATTCAAATGGTCACACTTCAAACTGTCACACATCAAATAGTCACACTTCATACTGTTACACTTCAAACTGTCACCATCATATTGTCACATTTCAAACTGTCACACCTCAAACTGTCACACCTCAAACTGTCACACATCAAATTGTCACAATTCAAACCATCACACTTCAAATTGTCACTCTTCATACTGTAACACATCAAATTGTCACAATTCAAACTGTCACACTTCAAACTGTCACACATCAAATTGTCACAATTCAAACTATCACACTTCAAACTGTCACTCTTCATACTTTCACACTTCAAACTGTCACACATCAAATTGTCACAATTCATACTGTCACACTTCAAAATGTCACACATCACATTGCCACAATTCAAACTCTCACACTTCAAACTGTCACACTTCAACTGTCTGACATCAAATTGTCAAACTTCAAACTGTCACACATCAAATTGACACAATTCATACTGTCAGACTTCAAAATGTCACACATCACATTGTAACAATTCAAACAGTCACACTTCAAACTGTCACACATCAATTTGTCACAATTCAAATCATCACACTTGAAATTGTCACTCTTCATACTGTCACACTTCAAACTGTCACACATCACATTGTCACAATTCAAACTGTCACACTTCAAACTGTCACACTTCAAACAGTCACACTTCAAATTGTCACAGTTCAAACTGTCACAATTCAAACTGTAACATTTCAAATTGTCACAATTCAAACTGTCACACTTCAAACTGTCACACTTCAAACTGTCACACATCAAATTGTCACAATTCAAACCAAAACACTTCAAATTGTCACTCTTCATACTGTAACACATCAAATTGTCACAATTCAAACTGTCACACTTCAAACTGTCACACTTCAAACTGTCACACTTCAAAATGTCACATTTCAAATTGTCACACTTCAAACTGTCACACTTCAAACCGTCACACGACAAACTGTCACAGTTCATACTGTTACACTTCAAACTGTCACAAATCATATTGTCACAATTGAAACTATCACACTTCAAACTGTCACACTTCAAACTGTCACACTTCAAACTGTCACACATCAAATTGTCACACTTCATACTGTCACACTTCGAACTGTCACACATCAAAATGTCACACTTCATACTGTCACCCTTCAAACTGTCACCCATCACATTGTCACAACTCAAGCTGTTACACTTCAAACTGTCACACAACAAATTGTCACGATTCAAACTGTCACACTTCAAACTGTCTCAGTTCAAACTGGCACACATCAAACTGTCACACATCAAAATCTCAAACTTCAAACTGTCACACATTAAATTGTCAAACTTCAAACTGTCACACTTCAAATTGTCACACTTCAAACTGTCACACTTCAAAACGTCCGACCCCAAACTGTCACTCTTCAAACTGTCACATTTCCAATTGTCACACTTCAAACCGTCACACTTCAAACTGTCACAATTCAAACTGTCACACTTGAAATTGTCACAATTCAAACTGTCACACATCAAATTGTCACAATTCAAACCTTCACACTTCAAATTGTCACACTTCATACTGTCACACTTCAAACTGTCACACATCAAATTGTCACATTTGATACTGTCACACTTCAAATTGTCACACTTCATACTGTCACACATCAAACTGTCACACTTCAAACTGTCACACATCAAATTGTCACAATTCAAATGGTCACACTTCAAACTGTCACACATCAAATAGTCACACTTCATACTGTTACACTTCAAACTGTCACACATCATATTGTCACATTTCAAACTGTCACACCTCAAACTGTCACACTTCAAACTGTCACACATCAAATTGTCACAATTCAAACCATCACACTTCAAACTGTCACACATCAAATTGTCACAATTCAAACCATCACACTTCAAATTGTCACTCTTCATACTGTAACACATCAAATTGTCACAATTCAAATTATCACACTTCAAACTGTCACTCTTCATACTTTCACACTTCAAACTGTCACACATCAAATTGTCACAATTCAAACTATCACACTTCAAACTGTCACTCTTCATACTTTCACACTTCAAACTGTCACACATCAAATTGTCACAATTCATACTGTCACACTTCAAAATGTCACACATCACATTGCCACAATTCAAACTCTCACACTTCAAACTGTCACACTTCAACTGTCTGACATCAAATTGTCAAACTTCAAACTGTCACACATCAAATTGACACAATTCATACTGTCAGACTTCAAAATGTCACACATCACATTGTAACAATTCAAACAGTCACACTTCAAACTGTCACACATCAATTTGTCACAATTCAAATCATCACACTTGAAATTGTCACTCTTCATACTGTCACACTTCAAACTGTCACACATCAAATTGTCACACTTCATACTGTCACACTTCAAACTGTCACACATCACATTGTCACAATTCAAACTGTCACACTTCAAACTGTCACACTTCAAACAGTCACACTTCAAATTGTCACAGTTCAAACTGTCACAATTCAAACTGTAACATTTCAAATTGTCACAATTCAAACTGTCACACTTCAAACTGTCACACTTCAAACTGTCACACATCAAATTGTCACAATTCAAACCAAAACACTTCAAATTGTCACTCTTCATACTGTAACACATCAAATTGTCACAATTCAAACTGTCACACTTCAAACTGTCACACTTCAAACTGTCACACTTCAAAATGTCACATTTCAAATTGTCACACTTCAAACTGTCACACTTCAAACCGTCACACGACAAACTGTCACAGTTCATACTGTTACACTTCAAACTGTCACAAATCATATTGTCACAATTGAAACTATCACACTTCAAACTGTCACACTTCAAACTGTCACACTTCAAACTGTCACACATCAAATTGTCACACTTCATACTGTCACACTTCGAACTGTCACACATCAAAATGTCACACTTCATACTGTCACCCTTCAAACTGTCACCCATCACATTGTCACAACTCAAGCTGTTACACTTCAAACTGTCACACAACAAATTGTCACGATTCAAACTGTCACACTTCAAACTGTCTCAGTTCAAACTGGCACACATCAAACTGTCACACATCAAAATCTCAAACTTCAAACTGTCACACATTAAATTGTCAAACTTCAAACTGTCACACTTCAAATTGTCACACTTCAAACTGTCACACTTCAAAACGTCCGACCCCAAACTGTCACTCTTCAAACTGTCACATTTCCAATTGTCACACTTCAAACCGTCACACTTCAAACTGTCACAATTCAAACTGTCACACTTGAAATTGTCACAATTCAAACTGTCACACATCAAATTGTCACAATTCAAACCTTCACACTTCAAATTGTCACACTTCATACTGTCACACTTCAAACTGTCACACATCAAATTGTCACATTTGATACTGTCACACTTCAAATTGTCACACTTCATACTGTCACACATCAAACTGTCACACTTCAAACTGTCACACATCAAATTGTCACAATTCAAATGGTCACACTTCAAACTGTCACACATCAAATAGTCACACTTCATACTGTTACACTTCAAACTGTCACACATCATATTGTCACATTTCAAACTGTCACACCTCAAACTGTCACACTTCAAACTGTCACACATCAAATTGTCACAATTCAAACCATCACACTTCAAACTGTCACACATCAAATTGTCACAATTCAAACCATCACACTTCAAATTGTCACTCTTCATACTGTAAGACATCAAATTGTCACAATTCAAATTATCACACTTCAAACTGTCACTCTTCATACTTTCACACTTCAAACTGTCACACATCAAATTGTCACAATTCATACTGTCACACTTCAAAATGTCACACATCACATTGCCACAATTCAAACTCTCACACTTCAAACTGTCACACTTCAACTGTCTGACATCAAATTGTCAAACTTCAAACTGTCACACATCAAATTGACACAATTCATACTGTCAGACTTCAAAATGTCACACATCACATTGTAACAATTCAAACAGTCACACTTCAAACTGTCACACATCAATTTGTCACAATTCAAATCATCACACTTGAAATTGTCACTCTTCATACTGTCACACTTCAAACTGTCACACATCAAATTGTCACACTTCATACTGTCACACTTCAAACTGTCACACATCACATTGTCACAATTCAAACTGTCACACTTCAAACTGTCACACATCAAATTGTCACAATTCAAACTGTCACACTTCAAACTGTCACACTTCAAACTGTCACACTTCAAACTGTCACACTTCAAATTGTCACAGTTCAAACTGTCACAATTCAAACTGTAACATTTCAAATTGTCACAATTCAAACTGCCACACTTCAAACTGTCACAATTCAAACTGTCACATTTCACACTGTCACTCTTCAAACTGTCACACTTCAAACTGTCACACTTCAAAATGTCACATTTCAAATTGTCACACTTCAAACTGTCACACTTCAAACCGTCACACTTCAAACTGTCACACTTCATACTGTTACACTTCAAACTGTCACAAATCATATTGTCACAATTGAAACTATCACACTTCAAACTGTCACAATTCAAACTGTCACACTTCAAACTGTCTGACATCAAATTGTCAAACTTCAAACTGTCACACATCAAATTGACACAATTCATACTGTCAGACTTCAAAATGTCACACATCACATTGTAACAATTCAAACAGTCACACTTCAAACTGTCACACATCAATTTGTCACAATTCAAACCATCACACCTGAAATTGTCACTCTTCATCCTGTCACACTTCAAACTGTCACACATCAAATTGTCACACTTCATACAGTCACACTTCAAACTGTCACACATCACATTGTCACAATTCAAACTGTCACACTTCAAACTGTCACACTTCAAACTGTCACACTTCAAATTGTCACAGTTCAAACTGTCACAATTCAAACTGTAACATTTCAAATTGTCACAATTCAAACTGTCACACTTCAAACTGTCACACTTCAAACTGTCACACATCAAATTGTCACAATTCAAACCATCACACTTCAAATTGTCACTCTTCATACTGTAACACATCAAATTGTCACAATTCAAACTGTCACACTTCAAACTGTCACACCTCAAACTGTCACACTTCAAACTGTCACACCTCAAACTGTCACACTTCAAAATGTCACATTTCAAATTGTCACACTTCAAACTGTCACACTTCAAACCGTCACACGACAAACTGTCACAGTTCATACTGTTACACTTCAAACTGTCACAAATCATATTGTCACAATTGAAACTATCACACTTCAAACTGTCACACTTCAAACTGTCACACTTCAAACTGTCACACATCAAATTGTCACAATTCAAACCATGAAACTTCAAATTGTCACTCTTCATACTGTCACACTTCAAACTGTCACACATCAAATTGTCACACTTCATACTGTCACACTTCGAACTGTCACACATCAAAATGTCACACTTCATACTGTCACCCTTCAAACTGTCACCCATCACATTGTCACAACTCAAGCTGTTACACTTCAAACTGTCACACTTCAAATTGTCACACTTCAAACTGTCACACTTCAAAACGTCCGACCCCAAACTGTCACACTTCAAACTGTCACATTTCCAATTGTCACACTTCAAACCGTCACACTTCAAACTGTCACAATTCAAACTGTCACACTTGAAATTGTCACAATTCAAACTGTCACACATCAAATTGTCACAATTCAAACCTTCACACTTCAAATTGTCACACTTCATACTGTCACACTTCAAACTGTCACACATCAAATTGTCACATTTGATACTGTCACACTTCAAATTGTCACACTTCATACTGTCACACATCAAACTGTCACACTTCATACTGTTACACTTCAAACTGTCACACATCATATTGTCACATTTCAAACTGTCACACCTCAAACTGTCACACTTCAAACTGTCACACATCAAATTGTCACAATTCAAACCATCACACTTCAAATTGTCACTCTTCATACTGTAACACATCAAATTGTCACAATTCAAATTATCACACTTCAAACTGTCACTCTTCATACTTTCACACTTCAAACTGTCACACATCAAATTGTCACAATTCATACTGTCACACTTCAAAATGTCACACATCACATTGCCACAATTCAAACTCTCACACTTCAAACTGTCACACTTCAACTGTCTGACATCAAATTGTCAAACTACAAACTGTCACACATCAAATTGACACAATTCATACTGTCAGACTTCAAAATGTCACACATCACATTGTAACAATTCAAACAGTCACACTTCAAACTGTCACACATCAATTTGTCACAATTCAAATCATCACACTTGAAATTGTCACTCTTCATACTGTCACACTTCAAACTGTCACACATCAAATTGTCACACTTCATACTGTCACACTTCAAACTGTCACACATCACATTGTCACAATTCAAACTGTCACACTTCAAACTGTCACACATCAAATTGTCACAATTCAAACTGTCACACTTCAAACTGTCACACTTCAAACTGCCACACTTCAAACTGTCACACTTCAAATTGTCACAGTTCAAACTGTCACAATTCAAACTGTAACATTTCAAATTGTCACAATTCAAACTGCCACACTTCAAACTGTCACAATTCAAACTGTCACATTTCACACTGTCACTCTTCAAACTGTCACACTTCAAACTGTCACACTTCAAAATGTCACATTTCAAATTGTCACACTTCAAACTGTCACACTTCAAACCGTCACACTTCAAACTGTCACAATTCATACTGTTACACTTCAAACTGTCACAAATCATATTGTCACAATTGAAACTATCACACTTCAAACTGTCACAATTCAAACTGTCACACTTCAAACTGTCTGACATCAAATTGTCAAACTTCAAACTGTCACACATCAAATTGACACAATTCATACTGTCAGACTTCAAAATGTCACACATCACATTGTAACAATTCAAACAGTCACACTTCAAACTGTCACACATCAATTTGTCACAATTCAAACCATCACACCTGAAATTGTCACTCTTCATCCTGTCACACTTCAAACTGTCACACATCAAATTGTCACACTTCATACTGTCACACTTCAAACTGTCACACATCACATTGTCACAATTCAAACTGTCACACTTCAAACTGTCACACTTCAAACTGTCACACTTCAAATTGTCACAGTTCAAACTGTCACAATTCAAACTGTAACATTTCAAATTGTCACTATTCAAACTGTCACACTTCAAACTGTCACACTTCAAACTGTCACACATCAAATTGTCACAATTCAAACCATCACACTTCAAATTGTCACTCTTCATACTGTAACACATCAAATTGTCACAATTCAAACTGTCACACTTCAAACTGTCACACCTCAAACTGTCACACTTCAAACTGTCACACCTCAAACTGTCACACTTCAAAATGTCACATTTCAAATTGTCACACTTCAAACTGTCACACTTCAAACCGTCACACGACAAACTGTCACAGTTCATACTGTTACACTTCAAACTGTCACAAATCATATTGTCACAATTGAAACTATCACACTTCAAACTGTCACACTTCAAACTGTCACACTTCAAACTGTCACACATCAAATTGTCACAATTCAAACCATGAAACTTCAAATTGTCACTCTTCATACTGTCACACTTCAAACTGTCACACATCAAATTGTCACACTTCATACTGTCACACTTCGAACTGTCACACATCAAAATGTCACACTTCATACTGTCACCCTTCAAACTGTCACCCATCACATTGTCACAACTCAAGCTGTTACACTTCAAACTGTCACACTTCAAATTGTCACACTTCAAACTGTCACACTTCAAAACGTCCGACCCCAAACTGTCACTCTTCAAACTGTCACATTTCCAATTGTCACAATTCAAACCGTCACACTTCAAACTGTCACAATTCAAACTGTCACACTTGAAATTGTCACAATTCAAACTGTCACACATCAAATTGTCACAATTCAAACCTTCACACTTCAAATTGTCACACTTCATACTGTCACACTTCAAACTGTCACACATCAAATTGTCACATTTGATACTGTCACACTTCAAATTGTCACACTTCATACTGTCACACATCAAACTGTCACACTTCAAACTGTCACACATCAAATTGTCACAATTCAAATGGTCACACTTCAAACTGTCACACATCAAATAGTCACACTTCATACTGTTACACTTCAAACTGTCACACATCATATTGTCACATTTCAAACTGTCACACCTCAAACTGTCACACTTCAAACTGTCACACATCAAATTGTCACAATTCAAACCATCACACTTCAAATTGTCACTCTTCATACTGTAACACATCAAATTGTCACAATTCAAATTATCACACTTCAAACTGTCACTCTTCATACTTTCACACTTCAAACTGTCACACATCAAATTGTCACAATTCATACTGTCACACTTCAAAATGTCACACATCACATTGCCACAATTCAAACTCTCACACTTCAAACTGTCACACTTCAACTGTCTGACATCAAATTGTCAAACTTCAAACTGTCACACATCAAATTGACACAATTCATACTGTCAGACTTCAAAATGTCACACATCACATTGTAACAATTCAAACAGTCACACTTCAAACTGTCACACATCAATTTGTCACAATTCAAACCATCACACTTGAAATTGTCGCTCTTCATACTGTCACACTTCAAACTGTCACACATCAAATTGTCACACTTCATACTGTCACACTTCAAACTGTCACACATCACATTGTCACAATTCAAACTGTCACACTTCAAACTGTCACACATCAAATTGTCACAATTCAAACTGTCACACTTCAAACTGTCACACTTCAAACTGTCACACTTCAAATTGTCACAGTTCAAACTGTCACAATTCAAACTGTAACATTTCAAATTGTCACAATTCAAACTGCCACACTTCAAACTGTCACAATTCAAACTGTCACATTTCACACTGTCACTCTTCAAACTGTCACACTTCAAACTGTCACACTTCAAAATGTCACATTTCAAATTGTCACACTTCAAACTGTCACACTTCAAACCGTCACACTTCAAACTGTCACACTTCATACTGTTACACTTCAAACTGTCACAAATCATATTGTCACAATTGAAACTATCACACTTCAAACTGTCACAATTCAAACTGTCACACTTCAAACTGTCACACATCAAATTGTCACAATTCAAACCATGACACTTCAAATTGTCACTCTTCATACTGTCTCACTTCAAATTGTCACACATCAAATTGTCACACTTCATACTGTCACACTTCGAACTGTCACACATC
Source organism: Heterodontus francisci (assembly GCF_036365525.1). NCBI lineage: Eukaryota > Metazoa > Chordata > Chondrichthyes > Heterodontiformes > Heterodontidae > Heterodontus > Heterodontus francisci. Next base: position 25,695,653 of record NC_090412.1, on the reverse strand, counting down.
AAAATGTCACACTTCATACTGTCACACTTCAAACTGTCACACATCACATTGTCACAACTCAAGCTGTTACACTTCAAACTGTCACACAACAAATTGTCACAATTCAAACTGTCACACTTCAAACTGTCTCAGTTCAAACTGGCACATATCAAACTGTCACACATCAAAATCTCAAACTTCAAACTGTCACACATTAAATTGTCAAACTTCAAACTGTCACACTTCAAATTGTCACACTTCAAACTGTCACACTTCAAAACGTCCGACCCCAAACTGTCACTCTTCAAACTGTCACATTTCCAATTGTCACACTTCAAACCGTCACACTTCAAATTGTCACAATTCAAACTGTCACACTTGAAATTGTCACAATTCAAACTGTCACACATCAAATTGTCACAATTCAAACCTTCACACTTCAAATTGTCACACTTCATACTGTCACACTTCAAACTGTCACACATCAAATTGTCACATTTCATACTGTCACACTTCAAATTGTCACACTTCATACTGTCACACATCAAACTGTCACACTTCAAACTGTCACACATCAAATTGTCACAATTCAAATGGTCACACTTCAAACTGTCACACATCAAATAGTCACACTTCATACTGTTACACTTCAAACTGTCACACATCATATTGTCACAATTCAAACTGTCACACTTCAAACTGTCACACATCAAATTGTCACAATTCAAACCATCACACTTCAAATTGTCACTCTTCATACTGTAACACATCAAATTGTCACAATTCAAACTGTCACACGTCAAACTGTCACACTTCAAAATGTCACATTTCAAATTGTCACACTTCAAACTGTCACACTTCAAACCGTCACACTTCAAACTGTCACACTTCATATTACACTTCAAACTGTCACACAACACATTGTCACAATTCAAACTGTCACACTTCAAACTGTCTCAGTCCAAACTGGCACACATCAAACTGTCACACATCAAAATGTCAAACTTCAAACTGTCACACATTAAATTGTCAAACTTCAAACTGTCACACTTCAAATTGTCACACTTCAAACTGTCACACTTCAAAACGTCCGACCCCAAACTGTCACTCTTCAAACTGTCACATTTCCAATTGTCACACTTCAAACCGTCACACTTCAAACTGTCACAATTGAAACTGACACACTTCAAATTGTCACACTTCATACTGTCACACATCAAATTGTCACACTTCAAATTGTCACACTTCAAACTGTCACACATCACATTGTACAATTCAAACTGTCACACTTCAAACTGTCACACTTCAAACTGTCACACTTCAAACTGTCACACATCAAATTGTCACACTTCAAACTGTCACACTTCAAACCGTCACACTTCAAACTGTCACACTTCATACTGTTACACTTCAAACTGTCACAAATCATATTGTCACAATTGAAACTATCACACTTCAAACTGTCACAATTCAAACTGTCACACTTCAAACTGTCTGACATCAAATTGTCAAACTTCAAACTGTCACACATCAAATTGACACAATTCATACTGTCAGACTTCAAAATGTCACACATCACATTGTAACAATTCAAACAGTCACACTTCAAACTGTCACACATCAATTTGTCACAATTCAAACCATCACACCTGAAATTGTCACTCTTCATCCTGTCACACTTCAAACTGTCACACATCAAATTGTCACATTTCATACTGTCACACTTCAAATTGTCACACTTCATACTGTCACACATCAAACTGTCACACTTCAAACTGTCACACATCAAATTGTCACAATTCAAATGGTCACACTTCAAACTGTCACACATCAAATAGTCACACTTCATACTGTTACACTTCAAACTGTCACACATCATATTGTCACAATTCAAACTGTCACACTTCAAACTGTCACACATCAAATTGTCACAATTCAAACCATCACACTTCAAATTGTCACTCTTCATACTGTAACACATCAAATTGTCACAATTCAAACTGTCACACGTCAAACTGTCACACTTCAAAATGTCACATTTCAAATTGTCACACTTCAAACTGTCACACTTCAAACCGTCACACTTCAAACTGTCACACTTCATATTACACTTCAAACTGTCACACAACACATTGTCACAATTCAAACTGTCACACTTCAAACTGTCTCAGTCCAAACTGGCACACATCAAACTGTCACACATCAAAATGTCAAACTTCAAACTGTCACACATTAAATTGTCAAACTTCATACTGTCACACTTCAAATTGTCACACTTCAAACTGTCACACTTCAAAACGTCCGACCCCAAACTGTCACTCTTCAAACTGTCACATTTCCAATTGTCACACTTCAAACCGTCACACTTCAAACTGTCACAATTGAAACTGACACACTTCAAATTGTCACACTTCATACTGTCACACATCAAATTGTCACACTTCAAATTGTCACACTTCAAACTGTCACACATCACATTGTCACAATTCAAACTGTCACACTTCAAACTGTCACACTTCAAACTGTCACACTTCAAACTGTCACACATCAAATTGTCACACTTCAAACTGTCACACTTCAAACCGTCACACTTCAAACTGTCACACTTCATACTGTTACACTTCAAACTGTCACAAATCATATTGTCACAATTGAAACTATCACACTTCAAACTGTCACAATTCAAACTGTCACACTTCAAACTGTCTGACATCAAATTGTCAAACTTCAAACTGTCACACATCAAATTGACACAATTCATACTGTCAGACTTCAAAATGTCACACATCACATTGTAACAATTCAAACAGTCACACTTCAAACTGTCACACATCAATTTGTCACAATTCAAACCATCACACCTGAAATTGTCACTCTTCATCCTGTCACACTTCAAACTGTCACACATCAAATTGTCACACATCATACTGTCACACTTCAAACTGTCACACATCACATTGTCACAATTCAAACTGTCACACTTCAAACTGTCACACTTCAAACTGTCACACTTCAAATTGTCACAGTTCAAACTGTCACAATTCAAACTGTAACATTTCAAATTGTCACAATTCAAACTGTCACACTTCAAACTGTCACACTTCAAACTGTCACACATCAAATTGTCACAATTCAAACCATCACACTTCAAATTGTCACTCTTCATACTGTAACACATCAAATTGTCACAATTCAAACTGTCACACTTCAAACTGTCACACCTCAAACTGTCACACTTCAAACTGTCACACCTCAAACTGTCACACTTCAAAATGTCACATTTCAAATTGTCACACTTCAAACTGTCACACTTCAAACCGTCACACGACAAACTGTCACAGTTCATACTGTTACACTTCAAACTGTCACAAATCATATTGTCACAATTGAAACTATCACACTTCAAACTGTCACACTTCAAACTGTCACACTTCAAACTGTCACACATCAAATTGTCACAATTCAAACCATGAAACTTCAAATTGTCACTCTTCATACTGTCACACTTCAAACTGTCACACATCAAATTGTCACACTTCATACTGTCACACTTCGAACTGTCACACATCAAAATGTCACACTTCATACTGTCACCCTTCAAACTGTCACCCATCACATTGTCACAACTCAAGCTGTTACACTTCAAACTGTCACACTTCAAATTGTCACACTTCAAACTGTCACACTTCAAAACGTCCGACCCCAAACTGTCACTCTTCAAACTGTCACATTTCCAATTGTCACACTTCAAACCGTCACACTTCAAACTGTCACAATTCAAACTGTCACACTTGAAATTGTCACAATTCAAACTGTCACACATCAAATTGTCACAATTCAAACCTTCACACTTCAAATTGTCACACTTCATACTGTCACACTTCAAACTGTCACACATCAAATTGTCACATTTGATACTGTCACACTTCAAATTGTCACACTTCATACTGTCACACATCAAACTGTCACACTTCAAACTGTCACACATCAAATTGTCACAATTCAAATGGTCACACTTCAAACTGTCACACATCAAATAGTCACACTTCATACTGTTACACTTCAAACTGTCACACATCATATTGTCACATTTCAAACTGTCACACCTCAAACTGTCACACTTCAAACTGTCACACATCAAATTGTCACAATTCAAACCATCACACTTCAAATTGTCACTCTTCATACTGTAACACATCAAATTGTCACAATTCAAATTATCACACTTCAAACTGTCACTCTTCATACTTTCACACTTCAAACTGTCACACATCAAATTGTCACAATTCATACTGTCACACTTCAAAATGTCACACATCACATTGCCACAATTCAAACTCTCACACTTCAAACTGTCACACTTCAATTGTCTGACATCAAATTGTCAAACTTCAAACTGTCACACATCAAATTGACACAATTCATACTGTCAGACTTCAAAATGTCACACATCACATTGTAACAATTCAAACAGTCACACTTCAAACTGTCACACATCAATTTGTCACAATTCAAACCATCACACTTGAAATTGTCGCTCTTCATACTGTCACACTTCAAACTGTCACACATCAAATTGTCACACTTCATACTGTCACACTTCAAACTGTCACACATCACATTGTCACAAATCAAACTGTCACACTTCAAACTGTCACACTTCAAATTGTCACAGTTCAAACTGTCACAATTCAAACTGTAACATTTCAAATTGTCACAATTCAAACTGCCACACTTCAAACTGTCACAATTCAAACTGTCACATTTCACACTGTCACTCTTCAAACTGTCACACTTCAAACTGTCACACTTCAAAATGTCACATTTCAAATTGTCACACTTCAAACTGTCACACTTCAAACCGTCACACTTCAAACTGTCACACTTCATACTGTTACACTTCAAACTGTCACAAATCATATTGTCACAATTGAAACTATCACACTTCAAACTGTCACAATTCAAACTGTCACACTTCAAACTGTCACACATCAAATTGTCACAATTCAAACCATGACACTTCAAATTGTCACTCTTCATACTGTCTCACTTCAAATTGTCACACATCAAATTGTCACACTTCATACTGTCACACTTCGAACTGTCACACATCAAAATGTCACACTTCATACTGTCACACTTCAAACTGTCACACATCACATTGTCACAACTCAAGCTGTTACACTTCAAACTGTCACACAACAAATTGTCACAATTCAAACTGTCACACTTCAAACTGTCTCAGTTCAAACTGGCACACATCAAACTGTCACACATCAAAATCTCAAACTTCAAACTGTCACACATTAAATTGTCAAACTTCAAACTGTCACACTTCAAATTGTCACACTTCAAACTGTCACACTTCAAAACGTCCGACCCCAAACTGTCACTCTTCAAACTGTCACATTTCCAATTGTCACACTTCAAACCGTCACACTTCAAATTGTCACAATTCAAACTGTCACACTTGAAATTGTCACAATTCAAACTGTCACACATCAAATTGTCACAATTCAAACCTTCACACTTCAAATTGTCACACTTCATACTGTCACACTTCAAACTGTCACACATCAAATTGTCACATTTCATACTGTCACACTTCAAATTGTCACACTTCATACTGTCACACATCAAACTGTCACACTTCAAACTGTCACACATCAAATTGTCACAATTCAAATGGTCACACTTCAAACTGTCACACATCAAATAGTCACACTTCATACTGTTACACTTCAAACTGTCACACATCATATTGTCACAATTCAAACTGTCACACTTCAAACTGTCACACATCAAATTGTCACAATTCAAACCATCACACTTCAAATTGTCACTCTTCATACTGTAACACATCAAATTGTCACAATTCAAACTGTCACACGTCAAACTGTCACACTTCAAAATGTCACATTTCATATTGTCACACTTCAAACTGTCACACTTCAAACCGTCACACTTCAAACTGTCACACTTCATATTACACTTCAAACTGTCACACAACACATTGTCACAATTCAAACTGTCACACTTCAAACTGTCTCAGTCCAAACTGGCACACATCAAACTGTCACACTTCATACTGTTACACTTCAAACTGTCACAAATCATATTGTCACAATTGAAACTATCACACTTCAAACTGTCACAATTCAAACTGTCACACTTCAAACTGTCACACATCAAATTGTCACAATTCAAACCATGACACTTCAAATTGTCACTCTTCATACTGTCTCACTTCAAATTGTCACACATCAAATTGTCACACTTCATACTGTCACACTTCGAACTGTCACACATCAAAATGTCACACTTCATACTGTCACACTTCAAACTGTCACACATCACATTGTCACAACTCAAGCTGTTACACTTCAAACTGTCACACAACAAATTGTCACAATTCAAACTGTCACACTTCAAACTGTCTCAGTTCAAACTGGCACACATCAAACTGTCACACATCAAAATCTCAAACTTCAAACTGTCACACATTAAATTGTCAAACTTCAAACTGTCACACTTCAAATTGTCACACTTCAAACTGTCACACTTCAAAACGTCCGACCCCAAACTGTCACTCTTCAAACTGTCACATTTCCAATTGTCACACTTCAAACCGTCACACTTCAAATTGTCACAATTCAAACTGTCACACTTGAAATTGTCACAATTCAAACTGTCACACATCAAATTGTCACAATTCAAACCTTCACACTTCAAATTGTCACACTTCATACTGTCACACTTCAAACTGTCACACATCAAATTGTCACATTTCATACTGTCACACTTCAAATTGTCACACTTCATACTGTCACACATCAAACTGTCACACTTCAAACTGTCACACATCAAATTGTCACAATTCAAATGGTCACACTTCAAACTGTCACACATCAAATAGTCACACTTCATACTGTTACACTTCAAACTGTCACACATCATATTGTCACAATTCAAACTGTCACACTTCAAACTGTCACACATCAAATTGTCACAATTCAAACCATCACACTTCAAATTGTCACTCTTCATACTGTAACACATCAAATTGTCACAATTCAAACTGTCACACGTCAAACTGTCACACTTCAAAATGTCACATTTCAAATTGTCACACTTCAAACTGTCACACTTCAAACCGTCACACTTCAAACTGTCACACTTCATATTACACTTCAAACTGTCACACAACACATTGTCACAATTCAAACTGTCACACTTCAAACTGTCTCAGTCCAAATTGGCACACATCAAACTGTCACACATCAAAATGTCAAACTTCAAACTGTCACACATTAAATTGTCAAACTTCAAAGTGTCACACTTCAAATTGTCACACTTCAAACTGTCACACTTCAAAACGTCCGACCCCAAACTGTCACTCTTCAAACTGTCACATTTCCAATTGTCACACTTCAAACCGTCACACTTCAAACTGTCACAATTGAAACTGTCACACTTCAAATTGTCACACTTCATACTGTCACACTTCAAACTGTCACACATCAAATTGTCACATTTCATACTGTCACACTTCAAATTGTCACACTTCATACTGTCACACATCAAACTGTCACACTTCAAACTGTCACACATCAAATTGTCACAATTCAAATGGTCACACTTCAAACTGTCACACATCAAATAGTCACACTTCATACTGTTACACTTCAAACTGTCACACATAATATTGTCACAATTCAAACTGTCACACTTCAAAATGTCACACTTCAAACTGTCACACATCAAATTGTCACAATTCAAACCATCACACTTCAAATTGTCACTCTTCATACTGTCACACTTCAAACTGTCACACATCAAATTGTCACACTTCATACTGTTACACTTCGACCTGTCACACATCAGAATGTCACACTTGATACTGTCACACTTCAAACTGTCACACATCACATTGTCACAACTCAAGCTGTTACACTTCAAACTGTCACACAACAAATTGTCACAATTCAAACTGTCACACTTCAAACTGTCTCAGTTCAAACTGGCACACATCAAACTGTCACACATCAAAATGTCAAACTTCAAACTGTCACACATTAAATTTTCAAACTTCAAACTGTCACACTTCAAATTGTCACACTTCAAACTGTCACACTTCAAAACGTCCGACCCCAAACTGTCACTCTTCAAACTGTCACATTTCCAATTGTCACACTTCAAACCGTCACACTTCAAAATGTCACAATTCAAACTGTCACACTTGAAATTGTCACAATTCAAACTGTCACACATCAAATTGTTACAATTCAAACCTTCACACTTCAAATTGTCACACTTCATACTGTCACACTTCAAACTGTCACACATCAAATTGTCACATTTCATACTGTCACACTTCAAATTGTCACACTTCATACTGTCACACATCAAACTGTCACACTTCAAACTGTCACACATCAAATTGTCACAATTCAAATGGTCACACTTCAAACTGTTACACTTCAAACTGTCACACATCATATTGTCACAATTCAAACTGTCACACTTCAAACTGTCACACTTCAAACTGTCACACATCAAATTGTCACAATTCAAACCATCACACTTCAAATTGTCACTCTTCATACTGTAACACATCAAATTGTCACAATTCAAACTCTCACACTTCAAACTGTCACACTTCAAACTGTCAGACATCAAATTGTCAAACTTCAAACTGTCACACATCAAATTGACACAATTCATACTGTCACACTTCAAACTGTCACACATCACATTGTAACAATTCAAACAGTCACACTTCACACTGTCACACATCAATTTGTCACAATTGAAACCATCACACTTCAAATTGTCACACTTCATACTGTCACACTTCAAACTGTCACACATCAAATTTTCACACTTCAAACTGTCACACATCAAATTGTCACACCTCAAATTGTCACACTTCATACTGTCACACTTCAAACTGTCACACATCAAATTGTCACACTTCATACTGTCACACTTCAAACTGTCACACATCACATTGTCACAATTCAAAATGTCACACTTCCAACTGTCAAACATCAAATTGTCACACTTCCAACTGTAACACTTCAAACTGTCACACTTGAAACTGTCACGCATTAAATTGTCAAACTTCAAACTGTCACACATCAAATTGTCAAACTTCGAACTGTCACACATCAAATTGCCAAACTTCAAAATGTCACACATCAAATAGTCAAACTTCAAACTGTCACAATTGAAATTGTCACAATTCAAACCATCACACTTCAAACTGTCACACTTCAACTGTCACACTTCATACTGTCGCACTTCGAACTGTCACACATCAAATTGTCACACTTCACACTGTCACACTTCAAACTGTCACACATCACATTGTCACAATTCAAACTGTCACCCTTCAAACTGTCACACATCAAATTGTCACATTCAAACTGTCACAATACAAATTGTCACTCATCAAATTGTCACACTTCATACTGTCACACTTCAAACTGTCACACATCAAATTGTCACAATTCAAACTGTCACACTTCAAACTGTCACAATTCAAACTGTCACACTTCAAATTGTCACAGTTCAAACTGTCACAATTCAAACTGTGACATTTCAAATTGTCACAATTCAAACTGTCACACTTCAAACTGTCGCACTTCGAACTGTCACACATCCAATTGTCACACTTCACACTGTCACACTTCAAACTGTCACACATCAAATTGTCACATTTCATACTGTCAGACTTCAAACTGTCACACATCACAATGTAACAATTCAAACAGTCACACTTCAAACTGTCACACATCAATTTGTCACAGTTCAAACCATCACACTTGAAATTGTCACTCTTCATACTGTCACACTTCAAACTGTCACACATCAAATTGTCACACTTCATACTGTCACACTTCAAACTGTCACACAACACATTGTCACAATTCAAACTGTCACACTTCAAACTGTCACACATCAAGTTGTCACAATTCAAACTGTCACACTTCAAACTGTCACACTTCAAACTGTCACACTTCAAACTGTCACACTTCAAATTGTCACAATTCAAACTGCCACACTTCAAACTGTCACAATTCAAACTGTCACATTTCACACTGTCACTCTTCAAAGTGTCACACTTCAAACTGTCACACTTCAAAATGTCACATTTCAAATTGTCACACTTCAAACTGTCACACTTCAAACCGTCACACTTCAAACTGTCACACTTCATACTGTTACACTTCAAACTGTCACAAATCATATTGTCACAATTGAAACTATCACACTTCAAACTGTCACACTTCAAACTGTCACACATCAAATTGTCACAATTCAAACCATGACACTTCAAATTGTCACTCTTCATACTGTCACACTTCAAACTGTCACACATCAAATTGTCACATTTCATACTGTCACACTTCAAACTGTCACACATCAAATTGTCACAATTCAAACCATGACACTTCAAATTGTCACTCTTCATACTGTCACACTTCAAACTGTCACACATCAAAATGTCACACTTCATACTGTCACACTTCAAACTGTCACACATCACATTGTCACAACTCAAGCTGTTACACTTCAAACTGTCACACTTCAAACTGTCACACATCAAATTGTCACAATTCAAACCATGACAATTCAAATTGTCACATTTCATACTGTCACACTTCGAACTGTCACACATCAAAATGTCAAACTTCATACTGTCACACTTCAAACTGTCACACATCACATTGTCACAACTCAAGCTGTTACACTTCAAACTGTCACACAACAAATTGTCACAATTCAAACTGTCACACTTCAAAATGTCTCAGTTCAAACTGGCACACATCAAACTGTCACACTTCAAACTGTCACACTTCAAAACGTCCGACCCCAAACTGTCACTCTTCAAACTGTCACATTTCCAATTGTCACACTTCAAACCGTCACACTTCAAACTGTCACAATTCAAACTGTCACACTTGAATTCGTCACAATTCAAACTGTCACACATCAAATTGTCACAATTCAAACCTTCACACTTCAAATTGTCACACTTCATACTGTCACAGTTCAAACTGGCACACATCAAATTGTCACATTTCATACTGTTACACTTCAAATTGTCACACTTCATACTGTCACACATCAAACTGTCACACTTCAAACTGTCACACATCAAATTGTCACAATTCAAATGGTCACACTTCAAACTGTCACACATCAAATAGTCACACTTCATACTGTTGCACTTCAAACTGTCACACATCATATTGTCACAATTCAAACTGTCACACTTCAAACTGTCACACTTCAAACTGTCACACATCAAATTGTCACAATTCAAACCATCACACTTCAAATTGTCACTCTTCATACTGTAACACATCAAATTGTCACAATTCAAACTGTCACACTTCAAACTGTCACACATCAAATTGTCACAATTCAAACTATCACACTTCAAACTGTCACTCTTCATCCTTTCACACTTCAAACTGTCACACATCAAATTGTCACAATTCATACTGTCACACTTCAAAATGTCACACATCACATTGCCACAATTCAAACTTGCACACTTCAATCTGTTACACATCAAATTGTCACAATTCAAACTCTCACACTTCATACTGTCACACTTCAAACTGTCAGACATCAAATTGTCAAACTTCAAACTGTCACACTTCAAACTGTCACACATCACATTGTAACAATTCAAACAGTCACACTTCAAACTGTCACACATCAATTTGTCACAATTCAAACCATCACACTTCAAATTGTCACACTTCATACTGTCACACTTCAAACTGTCACACATCAAATTTTCACACTTCAAGCTGTCACACATCAAATTGTCACAATTCAAACTCTCACACTTCAAACTGTCACACTTCAAACTGTCAGACATCAAATTGTCAAACTTCAAACTGTCACACTTCAAACTGTCACACATCACATTGTAACAATTCAAACAGTCACACTTCAAACTGTCACACATCAATTTGTCACAATTCAAACCATCACACTTCAAATTGTCACACTTCATACTGTCACACTTCAAACTGTCACACATCAAATTTTCACACTTCAAGCTGTCACACATCAAATTGTCACACTTCAAATTGTCACACTTCATACTGTCACACTTCAAACTGTCACACATCAAATTGTCACACTTCATACTGTCACACTTCAAACTGTCACACATCACATTGTCACAATTCAAAATGTCACACTTCCAACTGTCAAACATCAAATTGTCACACTTCAAACTGTAACACTTCAAACTGTCACACTTCAAACTGTCACGCATTAAATTGTCAAACTTCAAACTGTCACACATCAAATTGTCAAACTTCGAACTGTCACACATCAAATTGTCACAATTCAAACTTTCACACTTCAAACTGTCACACATCAAATTGTCACACATCACATTGTCAAGCTTCAAACAGTCACACATCAAATTGTCACAATTCAAACTCTCACACTTCAAACTATCACACTTCAAACTGTCACCCATCAAATTGCCAAACTTCAAACTGTCACACATCAAATTGTCAAACTTCAAACTGTCACACTTGAAATTGTCACAATTCAAACTGTCACACTTCAAACTGTCACACATCAAATTGTCACAATTCAAACAGTCACACTTCAAACTGTCACACTTCAAACTGTCACACTTCAAACTGTCACACTTCAAATTGTCACAGTTCAAACTGTCACTATTCAAACTGTAACATTTCAAATTGTCACAATTCAAACTGTCACACTTCAAACTGTCGCACTTCGAACTGTCACACATCAAATTGTCACACTTAACACTGTCACACTTCAAACTGTCACACATCACATTGTCACAATTCAAACTGTCACACTTCAAACTGTCACACATCAAATTGTCACATTCAAACTGTCACAATACAAATTGTCACTCATCAAATTGTCACACTTCATACTGTCACACTTCAAACTGTCACACATCAAATTGTCACAATTCAAACTGTCACACTTCAAACTGTCACACATCAAATTGTCACAATTCAAACTGTCACACTTCAAACTGTCACACTTCAAACTGTCGCACTTCAAATTGTCACAGTTCAAACTGTCACAATTCAAACTGTAACAATTCAAATTGTCACAATTCAAACTGTCACACTTCAAACTGTCACAATTTAAACTGTCACACTTCAAAATGTCACCCTTCAAACCGTCACACTTCAAACTGTCACATTTCATACTGTTACACTTCAAACTGTCACACTTCAAACTGTCACACTTCTAACTGTCACACTTCAAACCGTCACACTTCAAACTGTCACATTTCATACTGTTACACTTCAAACTGTCACAAATCATATTGTCACAATTGAAAATATCACACTTCAAACTGTCACATTTCAAACTGTCACACTTCAAACTGTCACACATCACATTGTCACAACTCAAGCTGTCACACTTCAAACTGTCACACAACAAATTGTCACAATTCAAACTGTCACACTTCAAACTGTCACAGTTCTAACTGGCACACATCAAACTGTCACACATCAAAATGTCAAACTTCAAACTGTCACACTTCAAACTGTCACACTTATAACTGTCACACTTCAAATTGTCACACTTCAAACTGTCACACTTCAAAACGTCCGACCCCAAACTGACACTCTTCAAACTGTCACATTTCCAAATGTCACACCTCAAACCGTCACACTTCATGCAGTCACAATTCAAACTGTCACACTTGAAATTGTCACAATTCAAACTGTCACACATCAAATTGTCACAATTCAAACCTTCACACTTCAAATTGTCACACTTCATACTGTCACACTTCAAACTGTCAGACATCAAATTGTCAAACTTCAAACTGTCACACATCAAATTGACACAATTCATACTGTCACACTTCAAACTGTCACACATCACATTGTAACAATTCAAACAGTCACACTTCAAACTGTCACACATCAATTTGTCACAATTCAAACCATCACACTTCAAATTGTCACACATCATACTGTCACACTTCAAACTGTCACATATCAAATTTTCACACTTCAAACTGTCACAGATCAAATTGTCACACTTCAAATTGTCACACTTCATACTGTCACACTTCAAACTGTCACACATCAAATTGTCACACTTCATACTGTCAGACTTCAAACTGTCACACATCACATTGTCACAATTCAAAATGTCACACTTCCAACTGTCAAACATCAAATTGTCACACTTCAAACTGTAACACTTCAAACTGTCACACTTCAAACTGTCACGCATTAAATTGTCAAACTTCAAACTGTCACACATCAAATTGTCAAACTTCGAACTGTCACACATCAAATTGTCACAATTCAAACGTTCACACTTCAAACTGTCACACATCAAATTGTCACACATCACATTGTCAAACTTCAAACAGTCACACATCAAATTGTCACAATTCAAACTCTCACACTTCAAACTATCACACTTCAAACTGTCACCCATCAAATTGCCAAACTTCAAAATGTCACACATCAAATAGTCAAACTTCAAACTGTCACACTTGAAATTGTCACAATTCAAACCATCACACTTCAAACTGTCACACATCAAATTGTCACACTTCACACTGTCACACTTCAAACTGTCACACATCACATTGTCACAATTCAAACTGTCACACTTCAAACTGTCACACATCACAATGTAACAATTCAAACAGTCACACTTCAAACTGTCACACATCAATTTGTCACAGTTCAAACCATCACACTTGAAATTGTCACTCTTCATACTGTCACACTTCAAACTGTCACACATCAAATTGTCACACTTCATACTGTCACACTTCAAACTGTCACACATCACATTGTCACAATTCAAACTGTCACACTTCAAACTGTCACACATCAAGTTGTCACAATTCAAACTGTCACACTTCAAACTGTCACACTTCAAACTGTCACACTTCAAATTGTCACAATTCAAACTGCCACACTTCAAACTGTCACAATTCAAACTGTCACATTTCACACTGTCACTCTTCAAAGTGTCACACTTCAAACTGTCACACTTCAAAATGTCACATTTCAAATTGTCACACTTCAAACTGTCACACTTCAAACCGTCACACTTCAAACTGTCACACTTCATACTGTTACACTTCAAACTGTCACACATCAAATTGTCACAATTCAAACCATGACACTTCAAATTGTCACTCTTCATACTGTCACACTTCAAACTGTCACACATCAAAATGTCACACTTCATACTGTCACACTTCAAACTGTCACACATCACATTGTCACAACTCAAGCTGTTACACTTCAAACTGTCACACAACAAATTGTCACAATTCAAACTGTCACACTTCAAAATGTCTCAGTTCAAACTGGCATACATCAAACTGTCACACTTCAAACTGTCACACTTCAAAACGTCCGACCCCAAACTGTCACTCTTCAAACTGTCACATTTCCAATTGTCACACTTCAAACCGTCACACTTCAAACTGTCACAATTCAAACTGTCACACTTCAAACTGTCACACATCACATTGTCACAACTCAAGCTGTTACACTTCAAACTGTCACACAACAAATTGTCACAATTCAAACTGGCACACATCAAACTGTCACACTTCAAACTGTCACACTTCAAAACGTCCGACCCCAAACTGTCACTCTTCAAACTGTCACATTTCCAATTGTCACACTTCAAACTGTCACACATCAAAATGTCACACTTCATACTGTCACACTTCAAACTGTCACACATCACATTGTGACAACTCAAGCTGTTACACTTCAAACTGTCACACAACAAATTGTCACAATTCAAACTGTCACACTTCAAAATGTCTCAGTTCAAACTGGCACACATCAAACTGTCACACTTCAAACTGTCACACTTCAAAACGTCCGACCCCAAACTGTCACTCTTCAAACTGTCACATTTCCAATTGTCACACTTCAAACCGTCACACTTCAAACTGTCACAATTCAAACTGTCACACTTGAATTCGTCACAATTCAAACTGTCACACATCAAATTGTCACAATTCAAACCATCACACTTCAAATTGTCACACTTCATACTGTCACAGTTCAAACTGGCACACATCAAATTGTCACATTTCATACTGTCACACTTCAAATTGTCACACTTCATACTGTCACACATCAAACTGTCACAGTTCAAACTGTCACACATCAAATTGTCACAATTCAAATGGTCACACTTCAAACTGTCACACATCAAATAGTCACACTTCATACTGTTGCACTTCAAACTGTCACACATCATATTGTCACAATTCAAACTGTCACACTTCAAACTGTCACACTTCAAACTGTCACACATCAAATTGTCACAATTCAAACCATCACACTTCAAATTGTCACTCTTCATACTGTCTTTTCTTTTTGGGCCTCCTTATCTCGAGAGACAATGGATACGCGCCTGGAGGTGGTCAGTGGTTTGTGAAGCAGCGCCTGGAGTGGCTATAAAGGCCAATTCTGGAGTGACAGGCTCTTCCACAGGTGCTGCAGAGAAATTTGTTTGTTGGGGCTGTTGCACAGTTGGCTCTCCCCTTGCGCCTCTGTCTTTTTTCCTGCCAACTACTAAGTCTCTTCGACTCGCCACAATTTAGCCCTGTCTTTATGGCTGCCCGCCAGCTCTGGCGAATGCTGGCAACTGACTCCCACGACTTGTGATCAATGTCACACGATTTCATGTCGCGTTTGCAGACGTCTTTATAACGGAGACATGGACGGCTGGTGGGTCTGATACCAGTGGCGAGCTCGCTGTACAATGTGTCTTTGGGGATCCTGCCATCTTCCATGCGGCTCACATGGCCAAGCCATCTCAAGCGCCGCTGACTCAGTAGTGTGTATAAGCTGGGGATGTTGGCCGCTTCAAGGACTTCTGTGTTGGAGATATAGTCCTGCCACCTGATGCCAAGTATTCTCCGAAGGCAGCGAAGATGGAATGAATTGAGACGTCTTCATACTGTAACACATCAAATTGTCACAATTCAAACTGTCACACATCAAACTGTCACACATCAAATTGTCACAATTCAAACTGTCACACTTCAAACTGTCACACATCAAGTTGTCACAATTCAAACTGTCACACTTCAAACTGTCACACTTCAAACTGTCACACTTCAAACTGTCACACTTCAAATTGTCACAATTCAAACTGCCACACTTCAAACTGTCACAATTCAAACTGTCACATTTCACACTGTCACTCTTCAAAGTGTCACACTTCAAACTGTCACACTTCAAAATGTCACATTTCAAATTGTCACACTTCAAACTGTCACACTTCAAACCGTCACACTTCAAACTGTCACACTTCATACTGTTACACTTCAAACTGTCACAAATCATATTGTCACAATTGAAACTATCACACTTCAAACTGTCACACTTCAAACTGTCACACATCAAATTGTCACAATTCAAACCATGACACTTCAAATTGTCACTCTTCATACTGTCACACTTCAAACTGTCACACATCAAATTGTCACACTTCATACTGTCACACTTCGAACTGTCACACATCAAAATGTCACACTTCAAACTGTCACACATCAAATTTTCACACTTCAAGCTGTCACACATCAAATTGTCACACTTCAAATTGTCACACTTCATACTGTCACACTTCAAACTGTCACACATCAAATTGTCACACTTCATACTGTCACACTTCAAACTGTCACACATCACATTGTCACAATTCAAAATGTCACACTTCCAACTGTCAAACATCAAATTGTCACACTTCAAACTGTTACACTTCAAACTGTCACACAACAAATTGTCACAATTCAAACTGTCACACTTCAAAATGTCTCAGTTCAAACTGGCACACATCAAACTGTCACACTTCAAACTGTCACACTTCAAAACGTCCGACCCCAAACTGTCACTCTTCAAACTGTCACATTTCCAATTGTCACACTTCAAACCGTCACACTTCAAACTGTCACAATTCAAACTGTCACACTTGAATTCGTCACAATTCAAACTGTCACACATCAAATTGTCACAATTCAAACCATCACACTTCAAATTGTCACACTTCATACTGTCACAGTTCAAACTGGCACACATCAAATTGTCACATTTCATACTGTCACACTTCAAATTGTCACACTTCATACTGTCACACATCAAACTGTCACAGTTCAAACTGTCACACATCAAATTGTCACAATTCAAATGGTCACACTTCAAACTGTCACACATCAAATAGTCACACTTCATACTGTTGCACTTCAAACTGTCACACATCATATTGTCACAATTCAAACTGTCACACTTCAAACTGTCACACTTCAAACTGTCACACATCAAATTGTCACAATTCAAACCATCACACTTCAAATTGTCACTCTTCATACTGTCTTTTCTTTTTGGGCCTCCTTATCTCGAGAGACAATGGATACGCGCCTGGAGGTGGTCAGTGGTTTGTGAAGCAGCGCCTGGAGTGGCTATAAAGGCCAATTCTGGAGTGACAGGCTCTTCCACAGGTGCTGCAGAGAAATTTGTTTGTTGGGGCTGTTGCACAGTTGGCTCTCCCCTTGCGCCTCTGTCTTTTTTCCTGCCAACTACTAAGTCTCTTCGACTCGCCACAATTTAGCCCTGTCTTTATGGCTGCCCGCCAGCTCTGGCGAATGCTGGCAACTGACTCCCACGACTTGTGATCAATGTCACACGATTTCATGTCGCGTTTGCAGACGTCTTTATAATGGAGACATGGACGGCCGGTGGGTCTGATACCAGTGGCGAGCTCGCTGTACAATGTGTCTTTGGGGATCCTGCCATCTTCCATGCGGCTCACATGGCCAAGCCATCTCAAGCGCCGCTGACTCAGTAGTGTGTATAAGCTGGGGATGTTGGCCGCTTCAAGGACTTCTGTGTTGGAGATATAGTCCTGCCACCTGATGCCAAGTATTCTCCGAAGGCAGCGAAGATGGAATGAATTGAGACGTCTTCATACTGTAACACATCAAATTGTCACAATTCAAACTGTCACACATCAAACTGTCACACATCAAATTGTCACAATTCAAACTGTCACACTTCAAACTGTCACACATCAAGTTGTCACAATTCAAACTGTCACACTTCAAACTGTCACACTTCAAACTGTCACACTTCAAACTGTCACACTTCAAATTGTCACAATTCAAACTGCCACACTTCAAACTGTCACAATTCAAACTGTCACATTTCACACTGTCACTCTTCAAAGTGTCACACTTCAAACTGTCACACTTCAAAATGTCACATTTCAAATTGTCACACTTCAAACTGTCACACTTCAAACCGTCACACTTCAAACTGTCACACTTCATACTGTTACACTTCAAACTGTCACAAATCATATTGTCACAATTGAAACTATCACACTTCAAACTGTCACACTTCAAACTGTCACACATCAAATTGTCACAATTCAAACCATGACACTTCAAATTGTCACTCTTCATACTGTCACACTTCAAACTGTCACACATCAAATTGTCACACTTCATACTGTCACACTTCGAACTGTCACACATCAAAATGTCACACTTCAAACTGTCACACATCAAATTTTCACACTTCAAGCTGTCACACATCAAATTGTCACACTTCAAATTGTCACACTTCATACTGTCACACTTCAAACTGTCACACATCAAATTGTCACACTTCATACTGTCACACTTCAAACTGTCACACATCACATTGTCACAATTCAAAATGTCACACTTCCAACTGTCAAACATCAAATTGTCACACTTCAAACTGTTACACTTCAAACTGTCACACAACAAATTGTCACAATTCAAACTGTCACACTTCAAAATGTCTCAGTTCAAACTGGCACACATCAAACTGTCACACTTCAAACTGTCACACTTCAAAACGTCCGACCCCAAACTGTCACTCTTCAAACTGTCACATTTCCAATTGTCACACTTCAAACCGTCACACTTCAAACTGTCACAATTCAAACTGTCACACTTGAATTCGTCACAATTCAAACTGTCACACATCAAATTGTCACAATTCAAACCATCACACTTCAAATTGTCACACTTCATACTGTCACAGTTCAAACTGGCACACATCAAATTGTCACATTTCATACTGTCACACTTCAAATTGTCACACTTCATACTGTCACACATCAAACTGTCACAGTTCAAACTGTCACACATCAAATTGTCACAATTCAAATGGTCACACTTCAAACTGTCACACATCAAATAGTCACACTTCATACTGTTGCACTTCAAACTGTCACACATCATATTGTCACAATTCAAACTGTCACACTTCAAACTGTCACACTTCAAACTGTCACACATCAAATTGTCACAATTCAAACCATCACACTTCAAATTGTCACTCTTCATACTGTCTTTTCTTTTTGGGCCTCCTTATCTCGAGAGACAATGGATACGCGCCTGGAGGTGGTCAGTGGTTTGTGAAGCAGCGCCTGGAGTGGCTATAAAGGCCAATTCTGGAGTGACAGGCTCTTCCACAGGTGCTGCAGAGAAATTTGTTTGTTGGGGCTGTTGCACAGTTGGCTCTCCCCTTGCGCCTCTGTCTTTTTTCCTGCCAACTACTAAGTCTCTTCGACTCGCCACAATTTAGCCCTGTCTTTATGGCTGCCCGCCAGCTCTGGCGAATGCTGGCAACTGACTCCCACGACTTGTGATCAATGTCACACGATTTCATGTCGCGTTTGCAGACGTCTTTATAACGGAGACATGGACGGCCGGTGGGTCTGATACCAGTGGCGAGCTCGCTGTACAATGTGTCTTTGGGGATCCTGCCATCTTCCATGCGGCTCACATGGCCAAGCCATCTCAAGCGCCGCTGACTCAGTAGTGTGTATAAGCTGGGGATGTTGGCCGCTTCAAGGACTTCTGTGTTGGAGATATAGTCCTGCCACCTGATGCCAAGTATTCTCCGAAGGCAGCGAAGATGGAATGAATTGAGACGTCTTCATACTGTAACACATCAAATTGTCACAATTCAAACTGTCACACATCAAACTGTCACACATCAAATTGTCACAATTCAAACTGTCACACTTCAAACTGTCACACATCAAGTTGTCACAATTCAAACTGTCACACTTCAAACTGTCACACTTCAAACTGTCACACTTCAAACTGTCACACTTCAAATTGTCACAATTCAAACTGCCACACTTCAAACTGTCACAATTCAAACTGTCACATTTCACACTGTCACTCTTCAAAGTGTCACACTTCAAACTGTCACACTTCAAAATGTCACATTTCAAATTGTCACACTTCAAACTGTCACACTTCAAACCGTCACACTTCAAACTGTCACACTTCATACTGTTACACTTCAAACTGTCACAAATCATATTGTCACAATTGAAACTATCACACTTCAAACTGTCACACTTCAAACTGTCACACATCAAATTGTCACAATTCAAACCATGACACTTCAAATTGTCACTCTTCATACTGTCACACTTCAAACTGTCACACATCAAATTGTCACACTTCATACTGTCACACTTCGAACTGTCACACATCAAAATGTCACACTTCAAACTGTCACACATCAAATTTTCACACTTCAAGCTGTCACACATCAAATTGTCACACTTCAAATTGTCACACTTCATACTGTCACACTTCAAACTGTCACACATCAAATTGTCACACTTCATACTGTCACACTTCAAACTGTCACACATCACATTGTCACAATTCAAAATGTCACACTTCTAACTGTCAAACATCAAATTGTCACACTTCAAACTGTTACACTTCAAACTGTCACACAACAAATTGTCACAATTCAAACTGTCACACTTCAAAATGTCTCAGTTCAAACTGGCACACATCAAACTGTCACACTTCAAACTGTCACACTTCAAAACGTCCGACCCCAAACTGTCACTCTTCAAACTGTCACATTTCCAATTGTCACACTTCAAACCGTCACACTTCAAACTGTCACAATTCAAACTGTCACACTTGAATTCGTCACAATTCAAACTGTCACACATCAAATTGTCACAATTCAAACCATCACACTTCAAATTGTCACACTTCATACTGTCACAGTTCAAACTGGCACACATCAAATTGTCACATTTCATACTGTCACACTTCAAATAGTCACACTTCATACTGTCACACATCAAACTGTCACAGTTCAAACTGTCACACATCAAATTGTCACAATTCAAATGGTCACACTTCAAACTGTCACACATCAAATAGTCACACTTCATACTGTTGCACTTCAAACTGTCACACATCATATTGTCACAATTCAAACTGTCACACTTCAAACTGTCACACTTCAAACTGTCACACATCAAATTGTCACAATTCAAACCATCACACTTCAAATTGTCACTCTTCATACTGTCTTTTCTTTTTGGGCCTCCTTATCTCGAGAGACAATGGATACGCGCCTGGAGGTGGTCAGTGGTTTGTGAAGCAGCGCCTGGAGTGGCTATAAAGGCCAATTCTGGAGTGACAGGCTCTTCCACAGGTGCTGCAGAGAAATTTGTTTGTTGGGGCTGTTGCACAGTTGGCTCTCCCCTTGCGCCTCTGTCTTTTTTCCTGCCAACTACTAAGTCTCTTCGACTCGCCACAATTTAGCCCTGTCTTTATGGCTGCCCGCCAGCTCTGGCGAATGCTGGCAACTGACTCCCACGACTTGTGATCAATGTCACACGATTTCATGTCGCGTTTGCAGACGTCTTTATAACGGAGACATGGACGGCCGGTGGGTCTGATACCAGTGGCGAGCTCGCTGTACAATGTGTCTTTGGGGATCCTGCCATCTTCCATGCGGCTCACATGGCCAAGCCATCTCAAGCGCCGCTGACTCAGTAGTGTGTATAAGCTGGGGATGTTGGCCGCTTCAAGGACTTCTGTGTTGGAGATATAGTCCTGCCACCTGATGCCAAGTATTCTCCGAAGGCAGCGAAGATGGAATGAATTGAGACGTCTTCATACTGTAACACATCAAATTGTCACAATTCAAACTGTCACACATCAAACTGTCACACATCAAATTGTCACAATTCAAACTGTCACACTTCAAACTGTCACACATCAAGTTGTCACAATTCAAACTGTCACACTTCAAACTGTCACACTTCAAACTGTCACACTTCAAACTGTCACACTTCAAATTGTCACAATTCAAACTGCCACACTTCAAACTGTCACAATTCAAACTGTCACATTTCACACTGTCACTCTTCAAAGTGTCACACTTCAAACTGTCACAATTCAAACTGTCACATTTCACACTGTCAATCTTCAAAGTGTCACACTTCAAA